>NC_084525.1:48307192-48472192 GCF_024500275.1 Phycodurus eques
TTTGAAGGGATGTTAGCACAGATTTGGTGGCTGGGATTTATGTTTCATCGTAATTATCGTCACAAAAAGCCCATTTTGATCCATGACTACAAAACTCCAAACACACACACAAAAAAAACAGATCACTAAACACTAGTTCTTAACCAAGTGAGTCCAGATGGCGAGTGAGATGAAGGGGGGGGGCAATTCTGGTGGACCGGGAGGCAAACTGCAACAGCTGCAGTGCAAACAAACACGGGTGGTGCGTATACTTGCACACGCACACACGTCAACACACAGAGGAACACTTGGCTCGCACCACTCAGGGTCAAGGATCGATTCCCCCAAAGGGAACATGGCCACAGACAATTGAGCAGGCATCCCCGAGGGGATGGACAAGAAACGATGCGCGCCAAACGTTGCAGATGTAGAGTAGGCTGGAGTTTTTCTTACAGTGCTGTAGAACCAAGTGCCAAGAGAAAAACATTTAACTCTCACAAATACCAAAAAAATAATAATAATAAATGACAAAAAAAAAACACACACACACCCAAAAACACAGATTCATACACGCACGAAATTCTTACACCACCCAAAAAAAACAAAAAAAAATCCACCAAAACATCTCTCACACCACCAAAAAAAAAATTCCTAAATAAGAAAATACAAATAATTGAATACACCCAGAAAAACTCTCACTCTCACGTGCAAGTAAAAACTCTCAGCCACAGAGGTGAATTTTTGGGCCGATCTCATACATCTCAAGTGTCAGCATCCAAAAACTACGGAACTTTTATTATAAACTTTATCTTGGCGACAATTTTTAGTACAGCATGTGGATTGCAAACTCATTACATTGCCATTGCTCGGTCGCCACTGTACATGAGAACTGGTTCTTAATTGACCTACCTGGTTAAATAAAAACAACAAGAAATGAAACATGGTCAAATTAAAAAAAAAAAAAAAAGAATAAAATAAATGAATGAAGTGTTGGCCATCTAAAGTAGGGACCGCTGAGTTTAAAAATACTTGCAAAAGAGCACGAGGAAGGTTGAGAGGTACATCGTGCAAATTGGAAAGAGCCACATTTCATGGATTATTCCAGTTTGGACAAAAGCGTTAACAGAACAAAGAACCCCAAACACGCACACGCACGCACGCACACGCAGGCATTAATTGGATGCTTTAAATGACCCTAAATGGGGATTTTGCTTAACACCGGCGTCCAATCGATTGGCTGCGGTCTGGATGAGCGTGCGCGTGCTCGCGTGAGAGCGCACATCCGTAAAATGCTTCCTGGCCGGCATCTGCTCTGGCCCCGGTGGTCCCAGCTGGGGCATTTGGGATGGTGACGCCGGGGGGATTACGAATGCAAATATCCTCGTCAGCTCCCCAGGGGGTGCGCATGAATCGCACTCATCTTGTTCAAGCACGTGTGTTACAGCTTGAGTGCAAAAAAAACAACAAAAAAAACAAAACAAAACAAACCCCCCCCCCCCCCCCCCCCCCCCCCCAAAAAAAATGCCTCACTGGCCTCATTTGTTTTTAGTCACACTAGTTAACATTTACCTATTCATCTCAATAGCCATTTCTGCTACGAAACTGCTGCGTACTGGTTTTGTTCCCCTGGGTCACTTATCTCTTCTCTCCATTAGCGAGATAGAAACTCCCCAAAGGGAGACTAATGGTTCTGGCCTTGACGAGGTCTTAGTGCAGTTGTGCCGCATCCTTTCCTGACTGTTGAGTCACTCACCGGTGACAGCGGCTGTTTTGCAGAATACGAATGAGGATTTGAATAATGGCGCCTGTTCCTATTCTTTCCTCTTCCTTGTTTGGTCCACATTGGCGCACATATGTTTCTGTCCCGAGAATCTCCTCAGGCTACACAGCCATGATATAAATGATAGATTGGTGAGGTTGAGCTTTGCTGATGCTGCACAATAAGGCACATATGCCTTCATTTATTTCATTTTTGTTGTTGTTTTTCTAACGTAGTTGTGCACTCCTCAAGGACAGTTGGGAGGTAAACAGTCATGACAGCATTTGGCAGTCTTGCCAAGTGGTCTACAGGAGTCAAACATAGAGGAAGTGTGAAGGCCCCTTGTGACAAATTGTTATTCTTCACCTTAAATACCATTTTCAACGTCGGTTATATGGTTTTCCGGCTGGTAGTGAAGACAGACCAGTTAAAATAGAACGCTCATATTTGCAGTATATATATATATATATTTGATATATATATATATATATATATATATATATATATATATATATATATATATATATATATATACATACACACACACACAATGTCCCATCTCCTGGTAAGCTCTAAACTAATTGACTGAGACAATTGTTTTTACAATACATAATCAAATGGTCATTCTTTATCTTGCTTTGCATGATTGCTCAGCCTTATTCACTCTTCCCCTTTCCACCACCACCACCCCCATCATCATCATCATCATCATCACCATCATCTTTCTGGTGACCTCAGTTTGCAAAACAGGAAGCATTGCAACATGTCGCCGTTCCTGCACATCTGGACCAAGTGGACAAGCACACGTACACAAACATAAACCGTTTCGCCAGGACGGTGCTAAATATCCCAACCGTGTAAGATCACGTGACACAGCAGTGCCTCTTTGTTATGCGGTATTCTGTATTCATGTTGCAAAACCACATGTGTAACAACTTGACTGACAAAAAAAAAAAAAAATGGGGACCTGGTGATACCATTGATATAAAACTCTATGAGAAAAGAACTTTGGGACTCATCAGTGGCCATAAATATTTCAGATCAGACGGACAATGCACACCAACTCACAGCACGCTACTGCACCGTTACTCCCGGAGAGCCTGTACTCGGATAACAACGCGACATGCCAACCAACCGTCCTTTGGCAACAACACTCGGTGACAGATGAAAAGCATCGAAAGCTTATAGAGTTTAGCGGAAAGATAAGACCGTCATTCAGACCTGGCACCGAATGCTGGACCCAACGCAAACATGGGCACGGACATGCAAGCGCAACAGCTCCTTAACCTCCGCCCTATCTGCTTAGAAATCCGTCAGTCTTCGAGAGGAAGATGAGCTGAAGAACGGAGGCCGACGTCTCAGCCCCTTCGCCGACTCGACGAAGCTTTCATCTGAGAGCCATCATAAGAGAAATACACAAATAGAACGGAATACGAAGTATTCGTCACAAGGTGACCTACATAACAGTCTTCATGCCGCTATCGCTCACGCAATTCAGATCATTATATCAGCTCACGTCAATATGCCTAAACTGCCCAGTAACAAAATGCACAGAGGCCAAAATACATAAGAGGGAGTCATGTGTTTCGATGACGTAATGATGTGTAACAAAAGGGCTTCCATTGTTTTCAGACTATTTTCCAACATATAACAATGGGTGGGAGCAAGAAACGCTCGTATTCGCTCTATATTGCTCGTCTACAACGTGGCGGCACTGCGACCGACTGTTTAGCACATCTGCCTCACAGTTCTGTTGACCCGGGTTCAAATCAGGCCCCGTCTGCGTGTGGTTTGCATGTTCTCCCCGTGCCTGCGTGGGTCTTCTCCGGGCACTCCGCTTTCCTCCCACGTCCCAAAAACATGCATGGTAGGTTAATCGAAGACTCCAAATTGCCCGTAGGTGTGAATGTGAGTGCGCATGGTTGTTTGTTTACACGTGCCCTGCGATTGGTTGGCGACCGGTTCAGGGTGGACCCCGCCCCTCGCCCGGAGGCAGCTGGGACATGCTCCAAGCACACCCGTGATCCGCGCGAGGATAAGTGGTGTGGAAAATGAATACATATAATGGATGTACTCTATATGTATGTGTTGTGCAAGAGCTGATGAGACAAAAACAAGACGTGCTCTCATATAATTTGGGCGGAGGATGCCAGGAAGTAGACAGCACTAATGCAATGGCTCCAACCTTAAGTCCTTAGCGAATCACCATTGCAAAATGCGCACACACCCTGGGAGAAATCATATCATGATGCATGGATCCGTATTGTTAGTGGTCACCATTATGAGCCCGTTGATGCAATACCTTCCATGTACGGCATAAATATCTGCTCTCCTGCCTGAGCGGCGACGGAACGCTGCAATCCCATCGACGATCATCGTAGTTGAGTGCTACCTCCTCGACGAGGCGATGACTGCCCTGAATGTGGCACGTGGCGAAGACGCACTCAGCACGAAGAGTACAATGAGGAGTGAGAGAGCGCGAGACTGGAAGTGGCCCACGCTGGAGTGGTTTTTGAAACAATTCCTCTGAAGTGTTCATTGTTCTCCGCAGAGCTGCCGAAGGACGCTGGAGGGACCATCGCGTGCGCAAAGCCGCCCGCATGTACACACTGTCACATTGTGAAATAACAAACACATTGCTATTCAAGGCGACCTTTAAGGACGCCGTGTGTGTCGCGTCGTCGTCTTTTACTGTGTTCTGTGGTCATGGGCTCAGCCAACAGTGAAATTACACACGTACAAATGGCACTTCTGATCTTTAACCTAAATCTACAGTATCTGCTCTATCTGATCCTTCATGAAGTAAAACTCCCCATGGACCCAAATCTCAATCCAAACAGACGTCCTTTAGGTTTTAATTTGTAATGCACTTTAAACTTGGTGGCCTTTTCCAGGATCATAGATCTGTGATTAGTGCAATGGAGGCTGAATCTTTTCATTATCTTGATGCAAAGACTAATCTGCGTGCTTGCTACAGTCTTAGAATAGATCCCCTCATGCTAGGAAAGGCCAATGCTTGAGGGATTGATCTCTCTCTCATACAAACAAACACACACACACACACACACATACCTCATTATCTGTGCCGGATGGGACCTGAAGGTGTCGTTAAAGGAGGACATCTGAGGTTCAAATGCTTTTGAACCGAAGCAACCCAGCAGCCTGTGCAACATTCTAAACAGGGTGCGGTCCTGTAATTAATCTTATTTGTGAGGTTTATTAAACACAATGGGTAAAGCAATCAATTAGCCTCTAATGTGTGTGCGTGTGTGTGTGTACTTGATATTTTGAATGTCATGCTGCATTTCCGAGGATGACCACTCCTAAATCCAAAGCTGCTGCTCATGGATGGACCACAAATCAATTTCAGTAATTCTCTACATCCAATTAACAAAAATCTCTTAATCACTCATTGATGGAACTGCCCTATTGTCCCTATTAGTGAAAAACTGATACTAATCTGAAACCTCTTCTCATGATGAAGCAGGCCTGAACTGAACATTTCATTAACTGTTTGAGGCTTTTCAGTCAGCGCATGCAGAGCACTTGTATCTCGTACATCCTGCGGCCGTTTTCTGTGCACGTCCTCTGAATAAAAGCCATTTTCATTGCTTACTTCCGCTTCTGTTCTTGTGTAGCGACTGACTGAAGGTGACCTGACAATTAGAGTGGGAGCACATCTGGCTGGCAAAACCGCTAAGCAATCGCTAGTGCCAACTTGACAGTGACCAGGAGACCACTGGTGCTGCTGGGCTTGTGACTACTTACTGAGTGGGACAGAAAACTGCAGGGTGATTGGAAAGTAACTCCCTATTTACAAACACTGTAATTTCTCCTGTATAATGCGCACCCCCAAAGTTGACCTCAAAATGCTGAAAAACGCTTCTACCTATGTATAATGCATTTTTGCAATGCCTGATTTTGCTTCTACCCAGATGATCAAAACATGAAGTATTATCTGTATTTTGTTAGTTTTTTCAAAGCACATTATTTGAACACATAATCCATTTTTGTTATTGACTTGCTCTTATTTTGAAATTCACAACCCTACTTTTATTTAGTAAATGAGAAAACACACAGTTGTGCTCATATGTTTGATTACCCAGGCAGAAGTTGTAAGATGGGTACAATTCTTTCAAGAAACATGAAGGACCAGGCGAAACACATTTTATTTTATTTGAATGGGATTCAAATTGAACTGTCAACGGTTTTCAGAAAAGCATCATCATTAAAGAAAACATAACCACAAATAAATTAAGGATGGTTGTTGTTCAGTCATCAGTCATCTTAAAAAACAACAACAATATTTCACAAATTCTGCCAGGGTATGTAAATTTGTGAGCACAACTGTACATATATGCAGTCATACGTACCCCTGTCATATTGGAATGAAAGTGGAGGCTACACTTTTTTTATAACCACTAGGTGGCGGTGGCATTTTAGAATGAAAGAGTACAGCTTTTTCATAACCACTAGATGACGGCATACATTTATAAAACTGAATTTGCCCCTATACCTATGTATAATGCACACTATTGGCTTTTGACAATGTTTTGTTTTGTTTTTTGGGGGGGGTAGGGTGGTGGAATGTGCAGTATCCATGAGGAATTACGGTACTCATCATTTATTCATATGTTGTAATATTTATCTTAATTTTTTTGTGTATGTTCCACGATTAAATGAGCAAGTCTATTCTACCAAACCAAAGACTTTGGAAGAACTTGAAGGGCGAATACGAGACGTTATGTCTTCCATCGCACAAGAGTTCTTTGTGAAATCAGTTCATGCGGTTCCCAGGCGGCTTGAGAAACCGGTGGCTAATACTGGCACCCATATACAATTAGAAATAAAACTCCATGCAACACACTTTCTTCTCATGTTCATTTCTTGTAAGAATTATAGTTCAGAAATAAATTACAAGTACTTAAAAATAGGGCGTTACTTTTCACTCGCCCGGTATATGACATACTCATACATCCGTTTAAAAAGTATGCAATTACTTCAATACTTCATTATTTTAATGTCCGCGAAAGCCGGGATATTTAAACGTTAATCTTTGTTGAGGGATACTGTTTTGGCCAATTCTCTCAAGTGGGTTCACAAATCTGGAGTGGACCTCGGCGGTGTCCTACATTATATTTGCCGACTGCTAAAGGCTGATCTAGAAAGGACATTGTCACATTGCATACTGCGAGCTGTCACCAAACAAGATGGAACCCATTTCAACGCCAGAAGCAAACAGGAAACGGCTAACGGGCTGCGGTCAAGTTAGAGTTAAGATTATCCTGACATAACGCAGAACAGCAAGCATCCATTTCATAAGAGGCAAACGAGAAAGCGGGATGAGGAGAGCAGAGAAACGGCGTATGATGCATCTTCCCATATGACGGAGCATGCGGAGCCAAAACCAATTAGCTGCACGTTCCAATGGGAACGGGGATATGATAAAAGACGAGCCGCAAACAACAGGGCAAGTCACGATTGGCCTCTCCTGAAGGCAGACGTGGAAACTCATGAGCGTCTTCACACACTTCACCCACACACCTGCTGTGCTTTGTGTGACAAAATAATCTGCAGACCAAAAAGCCTCAGTCTGTCTCTGTGGATAGGTTGGAAACAGTGGCATTTTTCATGATTTGACCACCCTACTTTTGTGCAGGAATTCTTTCATGCAAACATCTGACACTTCCTGTTACACTCTGTCCCTCCTTTGTAATGCTCGTCCTCGCCCAAAACTGGCTTCCAGGCGTCGAGGTGTGGCCAGCGACATCAAATCTAGGATTGTGAGTACAAGCAAACTCCATCCCCGAGCAATACTGTGCCTGTGCACAACAGGTACGCGCAGACTGCAGGGGGGGGGGGGGGTAAGGTGACACAAGCCGGGAATTTGGGCCTGCGAAGGAAGAGAGTTTTGATGATATCAAAAACAAACGTTTGCATGATACCAAATTTGAATATCCGTTTCCACTGCTATTTCCTTCACTCTTGGCAAAATGAGTGTAGGTCCCTCATCTTTCCTCCTTCACGTTGCCCGCGGTAACAGGGGGGAGGAGGAGGAGGAGGCGTCGGGGCTGGTAGGTAGATGGTGACCATCTGTCCGTAGCCTGGAGCTCAATGGACGTAAAGGGGAGGTTGAAGGTCAGACAGGAGGGCGGAGAGGGCGTGGTACTGGGCTAAATACGTAGCGCGCTTTGACTCACGCAATATGCTGCCGTTTTATTTACCATTTGACAACGCCCGCTCTCCGCACGTCCCACTCGCTTTGAGCATGAATGGCCAATTTGGGATGGAACAACGGAAATGTATCTAAACACGTGATATACGTTCAAACGCTATCATTTGTGTATTTGTGAAACGTTGGCAGTGTGTCAGATCAGAACCAATGTCTCCGTTGCTAGTCCGTGAATCAACAACGACAACAAAAAGCAATGCGAACCTTCCGGAAAAGCTCAGCTCAGCCAGGCCACATTGATTGATTACATTGATGTAACCATCCATACGACATTTGACTGTTTTACAGTCACAGCCACTTCGACCAGTTTGTTTACATTATTTAACATCGAGCAGTCACTCCCATTTTGCGTGCACAACAGCACTTCAGAACAACAACAACAACAAAAATCACTAAGAAAATACACAATATTTATGGACCTATTTATAGACATGTCCTAACCTAAGCGATGCGGGTCTCATGCTTGACCCCGTGCAAAGCAGGCCGAGAAAAAATGGCACTCACCGAGCATTTGGCTGAACAGCAGCTGCTCCAAGTCCCCCAGAACTGTCACCACTAATTCAGGGTCCACCTTCAAAAAAGCCTTATCGTCTTGTCCTTCTACCACCTTCCCGTCTTTAATGTTCTCACATCTTCCCTTCTCCCCTTGTTTTGCGTCATTATCGCCAGTCCCGCCAGCTCCATTAGCCTTAACTGGGGCATCCTCAAGGTCTGGTCCTGGACCCTGGTGTGCGTCAGAGCTCTTGCTAATGGGCTTGACCTCGGCAAAAGGTCCCCGTGGTTTTCCAGGGGCTGGGATTCGGCTCACCTTGCCCAAACTTGATGTCACCCCTTGGGAACTGAACGGTTTGGGCTTCCCTTGGAAGAGGGACTGTTCTGACTTTGAAAGTGTTCTGGAAAGTGACGTTTTACCACTTACAGCCTGACCCGTCTTGGTTTGCCCTCCTTTGTTGGTGCCAGCACCAGGCTGGCCAGAATCATCATTCCACCTGGGAGTCTGGTACAGGTGCAGCTTTTTCTCAGCATCAGTGAGCACAGCCAAGTTGCTCAGTGATCGCTGCTTTCGTAGCTTGGATGGATTTGAGACCGGAATCGGGATGGATCCAGTCGTTGGCCGGTAGACCTTCAGCTCTGACCTGGAGGAACGTGGAGGTCCCTGGGGCAGAGCAGATGGCTTGACCGGGGGCTTCCTTGAGGCCATGGACTGAGATGAAGAATCCTTGCCAGAAGTCCTGAGGTCCAGCTCCCTTGGCTTTGCTGTCATGCTAATATTAGCCACATTAGCCTCCAGAATCCCTCCCGCAGAGAGCCAAACAACAGGGGCATGCTCGGATATACACAGAGGCAGACCGAAATAAATGGTGGGAAAGACGGGAGAATGAGAATGGTTTGCTGTCTCTATGGAAGCACACCGGAAAAGCCAGATTCCCTTTCGTTGAAAATGCCAAACGTATCAGCGGCAGTTCGGTTGACTCACATCTTACAATCCGTGGCTGTGCGGATCTTTGCCCAGGCTCTAAATTCACCTCCTCCAACAGCAGCTCACATGTGACAATGGAGCTGCCGGAACAAAACGCAGCGCTCACTGGCCGTGCCGCCTGTCTGCACCTCCTGCATCCCCTCCTGCTCGCGAGGCAGGCAGCGGCCAACTGACTGGAGAAGCAGTCGCAACCGTCGCAACACCCCCCTTATTTCCATCTCTCCTCCCTCTGCTTGTCCCTCGCTCGCTGCTTTGCTCAACGTAGCCCCCGCTGGCTCATTCACCCGCCTCCCCCGTCATCCTTCTTCTATCTTGTCGTCTCTGCTCGCCCACCTCCCACTGGCTGCTTCATCAGTCCCTCCCTTCCCCTTTCCCTCTGTCTGTTTGTTTTTTTCCCCCCTTCCTCACATGAGTTAGAGTCACCTGAAATACATACTGTATATGGCCATCCTAAAAACCAAAATCACATTTTAAATCAACCTCAAATCTGTCTCTCTCTCGCGCTCTCTCACAAGCCACGCACCAGAGCGCGAGCACAAGGGTTCGGTCGGGAAACACCGCCATCTAAATTCTCCTCTACCCATCTCGGGAAGGAAACAACAAAACTTCCAAATTGAGTTTGCATTCCTCCGATAATTCCTTGTTCTCTTCCTTTCGTTTCACGTGCGGCTCAATCCGCTGAGCAGCGTGCGATGGCGATGATCCTCGATGTCAAATACGGCCGCCAGAATCAAAGCCGCAGCCAAGTCCTGCTCTATTCATCCATTAACATTCACATTTTGTTAAGTGTGTTAACCACAGGAAGCCCCCCCGTGATTATCTTAAATTATCATAGGACTACAGGTTTAATGGGACATTGAGCAATCCCAAATGCACAAAGTTGGCCAGGCTTAAAGCCTTTTGCTTTAATTAGCAGCCGACAGCCCCGAAATAATCAGCACAACCACCACCTGCATTACATCAACCACCCACTCATCTCTATTTCCTCCCTCCCACTCCAGCCTTCGTCCAAATCCGCACCGCAACACCAATTCTCGACGCACAGGCCATTAAAGCTACGGCTGCGCAATTCCGTCCGCTTTCCGGCACGACCAGTGTGGTAGCACGTTAAGACAAGCGCACGTGCGTGTGATGTGTGCACTGTGTATGCGTGGCTGTGTCTCTCGCAGTGTCACATCGATGAGACAAGGCCAAAGAAACCGCCCATCTAGGAATTCAGTAGCGCTCCCTGCATGTTCAAATGCAAAACCTCATTCCACTGGACATCCCATCTCGGGAAACTTGGCTTCAGATGTGAAAAATCTATTCCTGAGCCGTCTTCTGACATTGGATAAGTTAAGCGATGATTAGATAGGGAGCCATAAACACACCAACGGCATCCATTCCATTAGGGATAGTAATGATGGCAAAGCATAATCCCTTATCATAGAAAGTAATCAATAAAGCTGTTTACAGGAAACAATATGCATCCAGTCTCCTCAGAGGTCGGCCCTTTTATTTGGCTGTTCTATATTATTGAAAGCACTTTTCATCCTTTTAAGATGGGGACTTGCGGTATCGGGATCCCGCTCTTTGTCCTGCTGTACGAGCTTCCACTCTTCTGGAAAAGGGTTCTACGGTATTATGGCGCGAGGTCAGAGGTCACCGATGTCGGACGGGAGGCTCACAATCTCTGTTCTCGTTACCCGTTTGATGGGATGGAGGACTCTCGAGCATTTCTCCCGCACCGAACTCATCTAAGCTTTGGCCATCGGAGCACCGTCATGCTGGCCTTCCCAAACTGTGACCACGCAAAGACGGAAGCTTAGAATTGGACAGATTTGAGAGATGAGAGCTTCATGGTGGCACTGAACTCAGCTCGCTTCACTTCAGTGGCAATTCATCGAAAAAGAGACTTCAAGCTGTTGATTGCCGCTCTAAACCTAAAGCCAAGAAAATTACACCGTAGGTATTTAAAACAACCACGTAGCTTAGCCTTCCAGTCTGCTAGCTTAAGGCTAATGCTAAAAAGCACCTACGTTGCTGTGCTATGACACTTGAGGCAACGGACCGAACACAAACGGTCACCAGAACCGCCATTCAATAGATGGAGTGCGACAAAAACAGTTGAACTCGTTTTAATACTATTTAATGATGTTAACGCTGTATGTTTTTCGGAAGTACAATATTGTGGAGTGCTATTATTCCTCTTTAAAATACAGAATACAAAATCTTCAGGTTTTTTTTTTTTTTTTTTTTTTGAGGGGTTGGGGGGCTGGAACGGATTCATGTCATTTCCATTCATTTTAATGGGAAAAGATGATTTGACATGATATTTTGAGTTACAGCGGTCACGGAGCAAAATGTTAGCTCAGATTTGTACCTGTGGTCAGTAGCATGAAAGAATGTCACACATTAAAAGTTGCATAAAGATTGATGAAGGTACATTTACGGATCATACAAAACAAAACATACTGAGCATAGTCTGTCGTACGCTAAAATCTATTCGCTGGAGTCAGCTAAGTTGATTGAAAGGGTCAAAGCTGTGTGCGGTGACAGTTCCGAGACTTCGGGGGGGGCAGTGGCGAGCACGTTTGTGGGGGGGTGAGGGACGTCGTTTGGGGTTAATAGGAGCTGTATCTTCTGCTCTTACACCTCCCTGACGACGGGTTTGTGAAATGAGAGCGGGTGTGTACAAGGCGGCACACACACACACACACACACACACACACACACAGTGCTAAGTGTTACAGAGTCGGCAGCACAGAGTTACTTGTTACTTGCAGTACTCTCTCTGGCTCTGCTGACTAATCGTTTTAATATACAGCGGCTATAAACATACACCATCTCGATACTTAGCGCACTCAAGCAGGCGCACACGCACACACGTTGAGGCGCACAGCAGACTGCCTGTCCAGTGTGTGCAACTTACCTGAGCAATTTGGCTCGACATCAGAGAAGCTGGCAGTTTGAGTGTGTGACGGATGCCAGCGCTCAGTATTTGGCTTTGCATTCATCACCCATCGCGCAAACACGTTCGGCAGGTTCGAGATGTGCATGTTTGTGCGGAATACGAGGGCTGACCACCAGCTGAAACCTTGGGAGATTGGCTCCGACCGGGGCAAATCGCTTCCACACGCACACATTCACAATAAAGGCACTTTTTTAAGTCCGGTTAAATAAAGATACAAGGCTGAATGGTTAGATTGAACGCACGGCTTGAAGTGGAGCGAGCAGTTGGGCAGAAGGAAGGAAAGCGTCTCTGCTTTGCAGGAGTATATTTGCCCCGACATCTCAGAATAGTTTGAAACAGATTCGCTATTATAGCTCAACGGCCCACTGAAACAAACAGGTATTGCGAGGCAGTGGTGGGCGGATCGATCCACATAATGATAATACCGACATTGGTCTTGAAGACGGTGGATATTATTATCATGAAACCGAGCACCGAGCGGCGCTCGTACGATTTTGTCAGGCTTGGACACTCGAAAAAAGTTGTTGGGACAATGACGTTACACAGGCGTTCGATTTTGTGACATATTAAAGCCTTTCTGGACGGTCACAGGGCTCGGCTGACCGCAACTTTGTTATGCGCGGCTTGGGGAATTTGGACTTCGATGTAATGTACCAATATAATGCAGCTTCGATTTGATTGCCTATAAATACACTTTTGTGTTAACTGTGACAGTGACACTGCATACTTCTTATGGCTACGCCTTAGCAAGTGAACACAAAGTTGTATTATTTGAATAAAGTCACTTCTGTTGACTTATAAACTTTTCATTTCAAGTTCATTAGAATTCATTGAGATTGAGAAATGTTGTGATGCAGCAACTGTAAAAAAAAAAAAGTATCAGTACCGGTATCAATATCTGCGATACTGGCGTGGTATCTATTTGGTATCGGGTCGATAACAAATCTTGCAGTTTCGCACACCACTAGTGCGAGGTGCATTATAGTATTATGCATGTTTACGAAGAAAAGAGGAAACGCCACAAAATAAATAAGTGGCTCTTAAACATTTCGATGCGATCCCGCTCGACGGTGCAGACGGCGCATGGTCTCACTTTCACCCGCTCCCTGTTGTCACAAAGTGCCTCTTAATGCCACATCTTTCTGAGTGTCAACATGAAAAACAACGATGACGCAAGCGTGACCCGGGGGGGGGGGGCGCGGAAGTCAGAAGAAGACGACGTACAGCATCGAGGGCAGATTTAGCTCTGAGACTGAATAAACTCAGAGGACGAGGAGGAAGAGGGTGAGGGTGAGGGTGAGGAAGAATCGCATGTGTATGAGCCAGAGAAGCAGAGGAAGCCTATAAGACAGAGAGGGGATATCCTGCCTCGCAGCATCGCCTCCTGCTTCAATTGCTCATGCCTGCGAGCACGCTAATGCTCGCGGGGGGGGTCCGCAGGACAATCGAGGCGAATACACGACTATGAGACACATCCGCACTCGTGCAAAACCTGGCTATCGAGGTCCACGTTTAAGGTCAAATACTCCGATAACATACAAGCGGGACGCTCTGACTCATGAATGAGGAGAGTGATAATACACAGCATGACTCACTGGCTGAAGCATTTGGGGAATTCAGACACTTAAGGCCTATCCGTGACAACGGTGTGACTGTGTCCGGGAGGCATAAAATGCGAATCTAACAAAAACAGCATTCTGGAGCCTGGCGGACGTCACACGCTCATTACGAATCACCCACAGCTCGACAACAACTGGCGTCTTGAGAAAAAGACCAAATATTTGTTTTGGAGGCTTTTAAATTGTACTCCTGCAATTGGCTCGGTGTTGACGTTGTCGTTTGCGCTCCCCGGGTGGCGGCCCACGATGCCGCGATGCCCCGTGCCCGTTGCCCGGTTACAACGTGGCGAGGGCGAGAGTGGATTTGTCACATGATTGAGGTCATGTGACAAACCCCAGAGGTCAAAAGGGATTTGGAGTGCACACTCGTTCAAGACATCGTTCTCCTCTTCCATCGCTCGCGCAATCTAATGCATCCGTGACTGTGTCCCTGTTAAGAGTAGACAGGAGGCGGCGTTGATGTTGAACGTTGACATGTCAGGCCTTACAGCTTTTCCAGTTTAAAAAAAAAACGTTATCGCATAAATCAAATCAATCCTCTTTTCGACTCACATTGTTTTCCTTCCATCCAAATATGCTCTTCCTCTCCGTCCCTCCCAGTGCTTTTCGTTATTACAATCTCAGCCCGACTGCCATGTGCTGCAATTGTGAGCATTTGAGTAGTGTCAATGAGAGCATTTGAGGAGTGTTAATGAGAGCAAGACTCGTGTATGAGAGTGTTTAAGCCGTCCCCATGAGAGCCTTTCAGTAGTTTGTGTGCGCGTGAAAGAATTTGAATAGTAAGTGTGAGAGCTAATCATAACCTTTTGTCTGTCCCAAAAAAAAAACAAACAACAACAACAAAAAAACCCGCCTCAACACAACATCATCAAGTTGGTGGTTTAACGTACTGTATAAGAATAGACTCAGCCTGACAAATATAATGATTAATGGAACAAAAGACTATTTTCGCCATTTCTATTTCATTTTGAGAGTGAAAACATTTGACGTATTGGCGTACAGTATTTATTTTGTGAAAATACAATACTGTATTAAATACAGCCGTGCCTTGAGATACGAGTTTCATTCTTTCTCCAATGATCTTTTCCATTGAAATGCCTCTAAGCCTGCCTTTTCTTAATGAGAAAAAAAACAGCACTTTGTAACACTGTACTCTTATAAGACATATAATAACGTAATTAAATCGAATTATTTGTTTTCAAAAAAAGAGGTCTCACCTCCTCTGTCAATTCATCAGTACGGAACTAATATGAGTCATTCCACGCAAAGGACAACGAATATGACTGTGAGAACTGTTATGTTGTGTGTCTCCGCGCGTTGGTGGTCAATCATTTGACATGTGAAAAATGGCAAAGAGTAATTCTGCGGCCATTTTAAACACCCACCTACGTTTGGAAATGTGTTCCCTGAAACTCGTAGAGTGCCGACCCAAGGATGTATGAGAGATGAGGATGGGCGAAAAGTTGAAATCAATGTGCACGCAACACTGCCCGCCGGCGAGCGCACCCTTTTCACCCCCTTACTGACCCACATCACGGCTGTCATCCTCGCTCATCGGCGCATCCTAAGCGCTTCTCTCCTTTCCATCGCTTCATCTCGACCGGCCGCGGTCGGCGCAGCCGCAGGCCGAGGCACACATTCCAAACGGCGCCACCTTACTTCAGACGCGGCGGCCGAGGCCTGATGAGTAGGAGGCATTTATTTGGACTAAGGCTGCTTATCCCCGAGTCTATTCAGGTCCAACAATGGGAGTCAGATATCTGCAATGGGCATGGCTTGTATGACCGTCGCGATGAATGTTGTCTTGCTACTGAAAGGTTAGCACCCAAACATGACGAGAAGCCATCGCTTGGCCTTCTCGTGCCCTCGCGCCGACTGAGCAGATGAAACGAAACTGCTGGGTGAGTTCGGAGAACAAAAATAGCCGTGCGAACGATAACGGTGAAGTTGTCAAACCTGGTGTCAGGTCGTCGCAGCAGATTTCTATCGATCCAGATGAACAGTCGCTCAGTTCATCCAGTGACAAATCGCCCTCTTGCACCTGCAGCCTGTCAACACAACACACGGAACACACATACTGACACATCACAGTCTTATTCCTCTTTCCTTCGTTTAGCCCTGTTGAGGGAGTCTACTCAGCCTTAACGGCTTTCTAGTGGACACTTAAAAGATCAGCTCTGCTCCAGAAACCACCAAGTGTGTGTGTGTGTGTGTGTGTGTGTTTGCTGTAAAAAAGACACGCAACAATTGGAATGAAATTCCACAACAAGCCTGTCGGACTCGTGCTCATGACCCCGAGCGGGTGTGAGCCAGTCTGTACAGTGGGAGGTCGTTTGGACAAATGAGACAGATGGCTTTATAAATCGTCGTGGGTCACAGCGGAAGACTCGAGAACCAAGGACCACTGACCTGAAGCTGAAGGGAGCAACTGCGGCCATGTTGGCTCGCGGAGCTCGCGTTTCCACGGGAGCAGGCTCCGTTTGCGGGCCTCGAAGCGGCGCAGACATGGCGAGCATGCCCGGCGGCGGCAGCGGAAGACTGGAAGAGGACGGTGGACTCGAACCCTCCGGTGTCCCCATCTCCTCGTCCGACGGGGCGCCGCCGTCGCTGAGAGCGCCGATGGCTTCCCGATGGCGAATTGGAGCGGGAGGTTGGCAGACGTTACCGTTGTTGGCGATAGAGGACTGGGCTGGGTGGATTTTCGGAGCCTCCTCCGCCTTTCTCGGCACGACATCGTGAATCGCCCTGGAAGTGGAATGCTCTCCTCTCCTGAGCTGAAGCGAAGGACGCGAGTTGCTGGTACCCCATGTTTGGTTTGTATTTGTGCAGTGGTTTCTATTACAGTTCCCATCGAGGGAAAAATCCGCATCATTCTGTGTGGGCTTTTCCGGATCCGGAGTTTCTTTGGAGTGTGGCGGAGGCACCCGGCGCTGAGTCGCTGGACTGTTGCAGGCTGAAGAAGAGGTGCGGCGAGCACGCAGACCCGATTGGCGGACGGGCGGAGGCTTCGGGCCCGCATTTGTCGGCACGTCCCTACCGGATGACTTACGTAGGCCGCAGCTCCGAGGGCAAAGCGATGGCGACTGCGCGGGAGTGTGCGTGGGTGTGCGTTTGCAGGTCGGCGTCCTTTGGTGCCTGTCCGCTTTCTGGGAGGCAGGTAAGGGCGGGCGTGGCAGCGGGATTCCCGATGGGGCAGGTGGCCGAAGGGTGGACGCCACCTTGACGCCCCCGCTCATAATGACCTAATAAGGGAGTCACAAAAAAGCCAAGGAGAAACCACACGCGTTACTCGGGATGGCTTTTACACGGTGTTAGAATCAAACAGCGGATCCTGAAACATCAACATGTGAATCTGTTGGACAAACTCAGTCGCCATCAGTTGAGCTTGTTTCTTAGCACAACTTTGGAGCAACCATGCAATCGATTTGGCCCGCTGCGTCATCCAGCAAGCAAAGCAGCAAACGGCAGTCCGAGTCCAGCGAACAAGCACACGCTCGCGGCGGCAGCTCAAAAGTGCTCACATAACCGATTAGCAAATCAAACACACACACACACACACACACACACACTGCCCGCTTTCTGTGCTTTCCTTGACGCGATTTTCACTTCAGCCCTGCTATTCGACGGTGGCCCGGCAGTGCAAAACAATATAACCAATTGTGAACCACTTTTACATTTCAGAAAACAAATGAACAAAAGCAGGAACACTTTTTACAAAAGACCAAACACAGACCCACAAAGGGAACGTCTCATTTCACGGACATTCTCAGAAATCCCTTCCTTTCTCAACAAGGCCCGCCCCGCTTCAACATGATTGGCTCCTGCGTCGCGGCAAGGGGGAGGCGACACACATGGAACGAGATGTCCGTCCCAAATAGCGATTGTATAATACGGACGCCCTGAACGGCGAGCCTGGAGAGGCGTTTGATGCTGTGCATACAACATCTTGTACTCGATCACATTTCGGAAACCATAAAAAGATAGATTTTATATATATATATATATATATATATTATATGAGCCAATCATGTTGAAGCGGGGCGGGTCTTGCCGAGAAAGGCCGTGGGATTTTGTAAGAATCTCAGTGAAATGGGACGTTCCCTTTCTGGATGCTTCATCTTTTGTAATTAGTTTCTGTGTTTCTGCTTTTTTTGTTCCTTTGTTTTCTGAAATGCAAAGGCGTTGCACAATTTGTTATATTGTTTTTTGCGCTTCCTGGCCACCGTACTATTCTCCGGCGCGAGTGCTCCTCATTGTCCCGTTGGGAAACGCACCAAGGTCTCAAGAACGATATTCGAGCTCGAGCCAATGGAACCGGTGCGCATGTGTGTCTTGCCCAAGCGAAAGCTTACAGCGTAATATCGTATCATTCGCGCATCCTTGCGGGAGGATGGGAGGCGGTGAGGTTGGAGAGAAGAAAAAAAAAAAAAAGAGAAAGCAACAGAAAACTGGTGAAGGATCACAACATCTGGGAGAGAACGAGATTGCAAAATGATTTGCTCTGCCTCATAAAACTTATTATCAGGAGACTTGTGGGAAAATCTAGCGTAAGCGTTTCAGCATGTCATAAATGACATCAGTGCAGGGGATTTATACAGCGGTACTGAGAGCGGAATCTTTGGTTTGAAGTCATCACAAACGTTTATCAAACGCTGCATTTGAAACCATACCAGCAATGCGGAATTTGGAATTTTGTATCTATATGTACTCATAAGTGCTTTAGAGTTTCTCGGGTACGCAAAGCGACAGTGACTGCAGGCCGTGAACAATTGACGTCGGAAACAACCCGTCGTTGTTCCAAAATCATTTTAGAAAAATGCAAAGAAGCAGATGTTTTAGTGAGAACTGGACCGTGTGGTTTCATTGGGGATTTGTAGAAGGGGGAAAGTTGTTTCCTTCTTCTGAACTGAACCGGAGATCAAATTCCAACCAACTTGTCAGAGAGTCCACGTGATACTTTCAAACTGCAGGCTTTGACCGGAAAAATTCGACATTTGTATCCAATAAAATGGGGATAATATTATGTTGATTATGTTATCGGCTGGTAAAGTGATGCATGTGGAATAGGGTATGTTATATTTTAAGGGTGTGGTGGTGCGGAGGGAGAGGCGATAGGTGACGGAATAAGGCATAGTAGCGGCTCAATGTGAGTAAATCTGTCAGTGCAATACTGACATCTGCTGGAAATGATGCGTAATAACAATAGCCGCTGTTGTAGAGGGGCCAGTGTTCCTGTTGCAATTTGTAAGCAAAGCACTTTGCAGGCGTCGGGACAAGATCAACGAGGCCCTAATCGCTCATAATATCGATTTTTACCGGACTATGTCCGTTCACAGAAGCACTGCATCTCCGTCAAAGACACGCGCACGCAACCTTGCGATGAAAGCTGACTCATCGCACGGTCAACGCGCGAGCTAGCAACGCATGCCTCAGTCTGTGAGCTGAACAGCGTTGCCGGAAGTGACAAGAGATGAATAAAGACGTGAGGCGTCTCACAAAATGCTTAGGATTAAAAAAAAAAAAAAAAAGTACATGTTCCGAATCGTCCGACCCGAGCGGATGTCCTACCTGCCAACAGGGCACGAGAGTGCGTCTCGGGCCCAGGGGAGGGAGGTCGCGCTTCTCCGGCGTCCCGGGAACAATGGGCTGTTTTTTCCCGGATCACCGTTGCATCCGAGCGGCTGCCCTCTCATTGGTTTGCAGAACCGAAGCGTTGGCCAAGACAGGAAAGCTGTGACAAACGGTAACAACACCCTGAGCCAATCGCAGAGAAGCCCGCACTCTCAAGTGACTCGTTTTCAAAGTCACTTTCCTGGACAAAGTCAGGGAAAAGCCATTTAACCCACCAAAAGTATCTCCATTGAAAATGACACAATGAGCTTCGATGACACACGTTCGGTCATCCTCAGAATGGTTGGCGCACTTTTTTTATGAGAACTCGAGGACGCGCGCGCAATCCCGTGGTGCTCCTCGAGGTTATGTGTTTTTTTTTTTTAATCATGTGCAGTACGCTTTTAGTTTTCGTGTGCAGTTCATTTTTTTTTTTTTTTTTTTTTTTTTACTTTCGGTCAAACTTTAAATTGACCTTAGGTGCGAATGTGAGTGCGAATGGGTTGTTTGTTTCGATGTGCCCTGCGATTGGCTGGCGACCGGTTCGGGGTGGACCCCGCCTCTCGCCCGAAGATCGCTGGGATGGGCTCCAGCGCGCCCGCGACCCAAGTGAGGAGAAGCGGTTTGGCAAAATGTTTTTTTTTTTTTTAAGTACAGTTCAGTTGTATTTAACCTTTAAGCACATATTTGCATTGAACCTTTTATTTTATTTTTTCATACTTTAGTTCATTTTTGAATTTCACTTTTATGTTGCGGTACATTTTTAATTGAATCATTGTTTCCGATTGTTTTTTCATTTTCCTATATCTAAGATCAGTGTTATTGGTCCGACTGCGCGGAATGCTACAGCGGCTCGCCATGAAAAAAAAAAAAATACTATTTAAAAAGGAAGTTGATACGTTTCTACTCTGTGTCTGCTCTGACCTTGTTTGTTCCTTTAATCTACCTTGTTGTTATTGTTTGTTTTTTGATTTACTTATTTCTATTATATTATTTCATGCTTCTTACACGTTTGAAATAAAGATAACCAAATCTCTCGGCTTTTGAGGAACACTCAATATTTGTTGAGGTGGTACTTGGTACATACAAATAATCATAATAATAATCATCATCATAATTGAGAACCCGAATGTACAGCCTTAGCGGAGGTTGTGAAATGAATGACTGACGAGGTTGCCTCATCGGGAGCATTATCTCGACTTTTCCAAAGCAACGCATTGTTAACACGCTGACACGGCATGACTGATCAAAATGGTGGCGATTTACATGAAAAGATCTCATCTGGTTCCATTTCAGGTATTAGCTGGCTGTCGCTTAACTGGACCTATACAGCCTGAGGATGGTCATGCGCCTTTTGCCTGCCAGTAAATAAACAAACGCGTGACCTCACTGCAAACGCAAGTACCCATCTTGCTCGTGCAAATACAGTAGACATGGCGGAATCAACCCATTTTGCTAAGATTCAAATAACTGTACTCACAATAATGCGGCGTTCCCCGCCCCCGTTGTTTGTTTTGCTCAGCTCGTTCGCTCACATGATGTGCTGCTTTGTTTGGCTGTCTCACATAACGGGAAGTGGCTTATGACTGAGGGATTATGGGTAGGAGAATGCAAAATGTGTCAAGTGTGTGTGTGTGTGTGTGTGTGTGTGCAAAAGGGAGGTCATGTCATAGCTAATCTTCTAACGGCCCATGAGGCATATCGACCCCCCCCCCCCCAATCAGAGGCAGACCCTGACAGACGCCGTTGTGGTGACAACGGCACACTTGTGTTACTGTAACCCCGAGGGACATCTGAAAGGTTGCGTGTGTGTGTGTGTGTTGCAGAGTCACACTTTGATGCTGCGAGCAAATAGGGGGGAGACATTGCAACAGCGAGGCTATCCATTCATTTTCTATACAGCGCTTGTCCTCATTTGCGGTCTTCAAGCCGCTTAACAGGAATGTTGACGGAGGAAGCTCGAGTGCCCATGGAAAACACACGCACGCGCGGGTGGAAAGACGTCAACCCGAAGAAAGGATGCGCTCGGGATCCCAAAACATACGAGTTCACCTGTGAAACGCAGAGGAGACAATGGGACAAGGCCCACTAATCGCCACTCGAAATCGACTCAAAGTCCACCGAAACATCTTCTCTGCCGCTTTAAGGAAATGCGTTTGATCTACAGAAAAAACAAAAACAAAGTCTCAATACTTTTGTGTATACACTATGTCAATTAGGAGGGTGTCCCTATTATTTAGGCATTGAGGCCTCTGCGGCGTACGACGTGATGAAAAATGCGACGTCGCAATCAAGCCGCTTTTCAATGAGATGCGGCCCGTGAAAGGCTTAAAAAGCGCCGTTGCCCGTGGGGACGCGTATAGCGCAGTTAAAGCTGTCTTTGGGATACCTGCGCGGACAAGTCCGAGCAGCTTCCACCCGCAAGGACGGCGGAAATGTTAATACATCACGGGAAGTATGCTCACGCAAGCTCGAAGATAATTGCAAATATCTGTCAGAGGCAGTGCTGTTTTGCACTAACAATGAACCTGTTATTAATACGTATGTGACAGCTTGTTATTTTTGACAGATTGCTACGCTATTTTTGGCATGTTTTCATGTTTAATACTGCGATGGTGTCTCCACCATTTTTTATTTTTTTACAAACAAAACAAAACCAAAAAACGACAGATTACACAACAAGGACACTTTTTAAAATGCCTGACTAGTGTATGATGCACTATGTCATTGTAGATTGTGAATGAACGTACAACGTACAATCCAAATCCATCGGAAACATTGAACATCAAATGGTTTCGGAAACTGCAGCTTTTTACCACGCACCTTTCCTCAATTTGGAAATGTATGCATGACGATGGCTATCAAAACTCTCCGTGAAGAACGTGTTTGTCAGCAGAACAATGCAACTTTCAAGCAAATCCATTTCCATTATTTGACTAAACACTTGCAAGTTGTAAGGCCAATTCAACGAGATGTGTTTTGAAAAGTTTATCCCCCCAAAAAAAACATTTAAAAAAAAAAAAAAAAAAAAAAACAATGCAAAGCAAATTTATTTATATAGCGCCTTTCATACACAATGTTTTATTCGGGCCCGAAACCTAAACCTGCAGTACTCTGAATGAGCTGCAGCTGTTTAATCCTCTTTTGGGGGAGTCCAGTCAGAAGACCATTGCAATAGTCAAGTCTACTTGAGATAAAAGCATGGATGAGCTTCTCCTGGTCTGCTTGACACATGCAAGCCTTCACTCTGGATATGTTCTTCAGATGGTAGAAGGAAGTTTCAGTATTTGGTTTGATATGACTGTTGAAAGTCAGGTCGGAATCTATCAGAACACCAAGGTTTCGGACTTGGTCTTTGGTTTTTAAAGGGAGTGACTCCAGGTATTTCCTCACAGCAATCCTCTTTTCTTTATTGCCCAAAACAATTATCTCAGTTTTGTTGTGGTTTAATTGAATAAAAATGTGGCTCATCCAGTTATTTATCTGTTTTAGACAGTGACACAACACCGCCATTGAACTGCGGTCATCTCGAGGTCGAAAAAAGCTGCAACCGGAACTTGTAACGAAGACGTTATCGTCGAGAGTTGACTGCAACTCCGACAGGATGCGGCCGATTGTTTTTGTGTCGGCGATGTCAGGCGGTGTCTGCAGCTGTGCAACAAGCTGAAGAAACCACTACAACAAATGGTATGCATTTTTAGTATCAATCCATGACAAGCCTTCCATAATACATCTGCTGTACATTCCGTGGGCCAATTTAACACCGACTGTTAACATAATTTTTTGCCAGTGGA
Source organism: Phycodurus eques (assembly GCF_024500275.1). Classification (NCBI taxonomy): domain Eukaryota; kingdom Metazoa; phylum Chordata; class Actinopteri; order Syngnathiformes; family Syngnathidae; genus Phycodurus; species Phycodurus eques. Next base: position 48,330,619 of record NC_084525.1, read on the forward strand.
TAATTGTTCCCCCCCCCATTCTATTTTTACTTAGACCGGAGAACACAATCAGATCCAAGACAAGCCGGTTGGCTATTTGTACAAGAACGCCTGCAAAATAACAACGATACAAAGAATCTTTGTCTGACCGTGGACGTCAGAGAAGATAAAGAGTCACAAGACCAGGATTTGGTCTCCTTTTACAAGAGAGACAACATTCAGTGGACCTCTCCGCTCGAAAGCACTGCATGTAAAATATCCAATCGTGACATACATTTAAAACGTTGCTATCATAGTTAATGTCTTGTCACTTGATTGGACTTTCTTTTACTCAGTGTTTGTTGCCATTCTTGAGAAAAAGCTTCCGACGTTTACGATGCCTTTGAACTAAAATTGAAATCTTTTGCCATTTTGGAGGCAGAAATTCGTCAATGTTTTACCCAGGCAAGGGACAATTTGTTGCCTTTGTGGATGGACGAGCTGTATTCTTTTCATAGAACGTAATTACCGAACCTGCGTTGTTGTTGTTTTTTCCAACTTAGAAAGCGAATTCACAAAACGTTCTTCTCACCTCTTTTGCAGGAGGTGCAGCCATCAGCAAAATCTTCGAAGGTCAGCCTGATCACCTCCTCGGACGGCCCGCTGGTTAACGACGTGTTCGCCGTAGCAGGCCGCCCGACTGGCCGTTCCTTTCTGCATCGCGGGCCGGGTTTTCCAGGACTTAGCCTCGCCCGGCTATTATTCACACGCTCTTTGGGGGTTCTTTGGAGACAACTCCGATAACAGTGCAGGATTGCCCAGATCTCGACATTCGTGACATCGTGGCAATTGCGAGCTTCACTGCGACTTAATCTATTGGCCTTCCTTTTCTTTTTCTATTTATTTATTTAAAAAAAAAACATGTTTTACCTTATAGCTAGTGCTTTCTTTGTAACAACAGCAATTGTAATCAATTCAACTATGATGCATATGCACGCAGCGTCAATAAGATACGATTTTGGCTACGTTCCCTTCTCGCTCGGTGGAAACGCTGAAATCGACAACCTCGACACCATCGTTCAGCTTCGCGTGCTGTGGAATCTCCCCGCACCGAGCGCTGCCGACAGGAAGTGGCTGTCTGAAAAGCTTCTTTTGCATGTGGTAATATAAATGTGTCACTTTTTGTCTCTCGGTTCCTTCTGTGGTGACGATAAACATCCTGAAAATGACAACACTCCATATCATTAGGTAGACTTGTACCGCTATAGTTGCGTTGATGAAATGCGTGGTATAAAGTTATGATTACCATGGCTATCATATTTTGTAACGAGTGTGAGAATGCTCGTTTGTTTCTTTACCCTTTTGTGGCGTATCGAAACTGTCGACATCCACTGGCACAGAGCCTAGTTCGCTTTAAATGTCTGTTCACGCTAAAAGTGTGTCGATTGCGCCCACGCAGTCAGTCGGCGTTTAGTCGTCGTATCATATTTACTGACACCAAATGATCAACCTATTCCTCCTTGTTTGTCGTTTGCTCCCTCATTTTCAGGATTGCATTTGATATGTGTAAATCCAGACCTTCGGGGCGATTATGGGGATAAGATAACAAGACAACAGGAAAAACAGCCAGTGCCAACCGTTGAATGTCAAATCATGGTCTCCAAGATCAAAGGCCAAAAATCCCACCAAAGGTCTGAAACAATTCATATTCCAAAGAAGAAGAGTAGTAATATAGTAGTAGTAGTAGTAGAAGAAATAGAAGCAAGGCGACAATCTGGCCTTTGTTGACATTGAGCGGAAGAGAAGACAGATGCTCAAACTCGGCTCGATTATTGGCGTGCGGACAACGTGGCTTGAGTTGAAATCTAGATTTGTTGCCACAAATGACCACACGATGGTAGCAAAGTCTCCCTCAACCACCGACGACCCCAACAAAGAACGTCCGACCGAATGTTCTCGTTCGAGCGTTGCGCGACTGACCTTTTACAGCTGAGGGCTAAAGGTCAGCGGGAGTTGGGATTAATCTGCGTCATTTACGTGGGGTACATTTGCCAGTCTTGGCGTGTGTCTGTTCAGAGGCATTATGTGTGAAAGGTCGTCGTAGTAAAAGAGGAAATAGAAGTTACTGCCGCATTTGATAAGACATCGTGGAACACACAGTTTAACAGGGTTGGCGGTCGCTGTGCGAAACCATTCCAATAAACACACCCGCTTGTTAAAAAGCAAACCTCAAAAGGGGAAGAAGCTTTTTTTTTTTTTTTCTTCCCTCCCAGTCATTAGTTTTGTTTTCTGTCTGCACATTATGTCTTCATGGCATCGAAGCAATTTGAGCATAATAGTTTGAATTTCTCTCTGGGCAAAACAAAACAAAAAAACAAAGCTCCGCAGGTTCCTTCCTCGTTCCCTTGCCCCTCCCTCAGACAAATTCCCTTTTCCTGAACTCGCTCGGGCGGCTGCCGGCTGAAGCGGCGACAAGGAAAAGCACATTTTCAACCGAGGAGGGCGCCGCAACAGTCCTACTCGGCTGATTATTAAGAGTCACACTTTGACCTGTCCTTGAAACCGAACGCAGCTGCAGGTATGTAAACACTTCCACTTCTAGAAGCTTCCGTCCTCCTCTCACACCATTTGCTTGCAAAATGCATGACGGGTAAAAAAAACGCCCTTTCTGGTTCAAGTCGGGCCAGCAGCCAGATGAAAATCCCTTTTTAGACTTTGCACACACACACACACACACACAAAAGCAGACACGTTGCTGGTGTTTGCTTGGTTTAAGAAGCATACAGTTAAAAAGTAACAAAACAGGAGCGCTGAAGTCAAGGATTAAACAAACAAAACCAAAAAAAATCAGCAAGCCAGGTTTTTTGGGTGTTTTTTTTATGAAACTTGGTCGGGGGGGGGGAGTAGGAAAACATCAGACGCTAAGAATAAATGAAACTTTTCAACTTTGGTTCCATTTCATTTTCTTTTTCAGTTCAAATGCATCAAAGGTTGTGATGTTAGGATGTGGATGTGATGCGTATTTTGACACTTAACAGAAAAGTTAAGGTGAGCCGAAGAGCAGGAACGAATCGTAATCAACAAATCATACATTCTGCGAAATTCATTTTCCAGCTCTTTTGGCCTGTCGATTGTGCGTAAGAACCGCGGCCAACCGGCAGCAGTGAAATTCGAAGATCTGGACGCCGGCCCGCGGCAAAGCAGTTGCGCATCATAAAATGGAATGCAACCGAAAGTCTCCCCATTCCGTTTGTTTTTCTACTTATATCCGCAGTCTACCGGCGGTTGTGCAACATTTGTGTGTCAGTAACGTGCCCTCGATTAAAGAACACCAAATAAACAGAGACCGCTTCCGTGTTCATGCATGCATTTGTTCGAGAAGGATGAATTTAGGAGGAGGAAACCAGTGCGGGCGGTGTCAGAAGACCGTTTACTTCGCAGAGGAGGTACTCTGCGACAGTCGACGCTTCCACAAGTCCTGCTTTGCGTGCTGTGAGTTGACTTTGCTTACTGTCTAACTAGCTGACTACTTAATACATGTCACAAACGAGAGAGATCCCAACCGACTATTGAATTGTGAAGATTCGACGACACGTACTCTACATATTGCGGTGGAAAACTGAATCTGTAAAATCAAGACTTGGGCTCGATTTACACTTTGCTCCAGGAATTTTTAAATTGGGATGCGCATGCCCTTCAATTCCATCCCTCCGTCCTGTTTAGAGGCACGGGCAAGCTGGAGGTTATCCCACGGTCGCCCGTCACGTTACCACGCCATTTGCGTGGAAACACGATCATCGGGCCCCGCGAGTCTTGCCGACGAATCGGTGCGCCAAATGTCGGAAATTTGCTCGATGAGGCTCACACAGACAGAAGCGCGATGACGTTATTTGTGCTTCTGTGTTGCAATGGTACATTCCTCCAATGGAATTGAAGTGAAAACAAACAACTGCGCCATAAACGGGAAAATGAGCCAATGAGCTCAAAGTTCACATGAGCTGGCAAATATATCGTTTTTTTTTGTTTTGTTTTTTACGTCTGCATCTGTTCAGTGGTGTGTGGGAAGGGCTTGGACAGTACAACTGTTGCCGTACATCTGGAGGAACTCTACTGCAAGGCATGTTACAACAAGAAGTACGGGCCGAAGGGTTACGGTTATGGTGTCGGAGCAGGCACCCTTACCATGGACAAGGGAGAGGGTCAGGGTATCACCCACCAAGAGTGAGTCCTACCCCATAAGCTACACAGTTCTTACGTCTCGTCAGGCCTTAACAGTCCTATATCCCACTCAGACCCGCCCCTCATCGCCCGACCACCAACCCGAACTCGTCCAAGTTGGCTCAGAAATTCGGAGGGTCTGACAAGTGCCCGCGTTGCGGCAAGGCCGTCTACGCTGCGGAGAAAGTGATCGGAGCTGGCAGTGTAAGAAAGACGACACGGAGGCGTGCTTGCAAAATAAAATAAAAAATCGACCTTCTATTTAATTGCAGTCGTGGCACAAGACTGGCTGTTTCCGCTGCGCCACGTGCGGTAAGGGCCTGGAGTCAACCACACTTGCCGACAAGGAGGGAGAAATCTACTGCAAAGGTAACAACACAAAGATTATACTTATACTTATACTTGACATTTTTTATTTTTATTTTTATTTTTTTATTATAATTATTTTGTGGGGTGGGGTATTTTTTAAACGCACCCAAGCTTTACGCTCATTCACAGATTGGCAATATTATGCAAGACCAGAAGGCAGAAATGTCGTGGACATAAAAAGGCAGCAGAGGGCGCCATATCTTCCACCCGTCAAGTCAATTGCAGGATTCATGAAATTAACTCTGCCGACTACTGCAAATGTTGTCACACATCTACAGCCAAACTTTCTAATGTGGTATCGAGAAGATTTTCATTGTTAAAAGTCTAATATTTATTCGATGGAGAGATTGGGATTGGACAATGTACGTTGGGCGTTTTGTAACAGCGGGTTGCGATGATTGGAATTTTAACTATAAAGAGGGTGAACAGCGACAATTCACAGCAATTTTTTTTTTTCTCCCAATAAATGTCAAGGTCCACTGAAGACATCACGTGAAGATAGAAAAATCCAATTGATGAGTAGTAATGAACAAAGATTTGTGTTGTCTGCATGGACCTCGACATGCAGCATCATTGACCTTTGAACTAAAGCTACTAAGATGAGCCAAATGTCCTTATTTCTCCCACTGTGGCAGTCTGGGGTATATATTGGGTTTCACTGTAAGGAATAATGTAAAAAAAAAATAATAATAATAATAAAAACACACATCCGTAGTGTTCCCACATTGAAGTTAGGTAGGTAACGTACAGTATATAGTCTCACTGCTTATAATTGAAACCAAAGGAAGCTAGTTATACATGTTGTTTTGCTTTGTTCCACAGGGTGCTATGCGAAGAACTTTGGTCCGAAGGGGTACGGATACGGTGGTGGGGCCGGAGCTCTGCCACTCACTCGCTAGGCGCGACCGACGAAAGAACAACGGCATCGGAGTGACGTCACTGCCCGCTCGACACAAATAACTGTGCACTAAACAGCCACAACATTAGGTACACCTGCACTAACTACTCGAATGAGACCGTATGCATGTGTTTCAGCATGGTGCCATCCATTTTTCCATCATAGTAAATACCCAGTAAAATGAATATGTATCTTACGGGGAAAAAGAAAAAAAAAAAAAAAAAAAAAGAATACAAAAAAGAATGCAAGTCTTGTATCAGGTCCCGTTCGATTGCGCAGGTGTGTCAAATGTTGTGGGGACTGGACCTGTGTTATAATAAACTGCATTAAATTGCAAAACGTTTCGTTAGATTAGCTGGCCGGGGACCACGGCTAACCAAGGTCATTAAACGTTCATTAATGATGATTCGAGGAACTTTGTCATGCCAGCACACATTTATACATAAAACGGCACGGAATTTAACCTATTTTGTAATATCCTGTAATATCAAATATGGGGCGTGCATCAAAACCTATTACAATACACTCACACGATATATGGAATATTTGGACAGTTATTGCTCAAATAAATATTAAAGGTAGGGATTGAAAAGTAGATCTCTTTTTTCCCCCCAATAAAAAGGCAAACATTCTCATGAATACAAATACTTTTTCTGACCAAGGGCCTTTAGGTGGAGATTGTCACAGCCCAAAACCAATCAATGTGTTTGAACACATTCACTGCCATTGACGGCTTTAGAAGTCAAATATCCATGTTAGCTGCGAAGGCTGGCAGTGAATGACGTGTGCGTACACCAACGCAGTACAACGACGGTTGCAGCATTGATACCACCAATAGCACATTTTTGTTTTCTAAAATCGCTTCTCAAATCAACATATCAATACTTTTGATACTTCAGTTGGCAAACTCAATGAGTCACCAGAGCATTCCGTAGAAAACAGCATCTGACCCCTACCTTTGTATACTCTTCCAAGTTTAAAATGAATACATTAATTACTCTGATGTCTTGTATTCGTTATTAAGCAATGATTTGAAATACATTTTTTTTTTTTACTATGCACATCAGTTACATTTTCACAAAGTGTCGAATCAGATGGGTATCGCCAACACTAGCTTAAATATTTCCTGGCATCGCATCCGAAAGGAAATCTGCGGTATAGAACATCACTGATGCAAACAAAGAACATGGCCGATATAAATCTTTCATATCGAATATATTAAAACACTTTTCATCTTCGTGTTATGCGGCCTTCTAATTTGGGGGGGAGTGATCATAAAATAATTTGGCCTTTTTCGTTTGGCAGTTCACAAACATTAGCAAAGCTACGTAAGCACATTATTTGAATAGCGTGACAGTCGAGCCAATGCTAGCTCGCGCTTGGTTTAAAGAAAAAAAGCAAACTCGACAGTACAACGTTAAGTTTGCACTTAAGTGCATTTCAGTCTGATTTTGACCCAAGTCCAGAACTCCTCCTAATTCGAATCGTGCAAGCGGAATCGGTGGGCCTGCTTGTTTTAACAAAGTAGGTTTTTAGGGCGAGGTAGATTTCGTTTTCGAAAAGCTTCGGCGAACGGAATAAGTGCAAACGGGCCAGTTTTCACCAAAAGTCCACTAGCGCGTAAATTGATGACCATCAGCGTGACACTTTTTTTGTCAGGTGGTGTGCTGTCAGATTATTTCCCCCCTCATGTAAAATGGGCGCTTTAGTGCTTTATAAAGGTTAATAAATAATAAATAAAGGTTGCGAAGATCATCTAGTTTTGTCACACTTGCCTTTCGTTTGAGTCACAAGGCGGCGCGTGACGTGGCGTGACGTGACTTTGTTTGAAGCCGGTCGTGACGTCACGGGCGAGGAGCGGGCGCGAACACGTGCGCGCGGAGGTTGGCGTTTCCCCACGCCGGGCAAGTCCGGACACATCCCGGCGCGCGAGCGCTGCTTCACGCGCTCACGGAAGGCGCGCCGCTGAGCTCCGATGTCTCTCCCGGCCCGAGTGAGGCGAGACGGGCTGCTGGAGAAGCGCAGCGGCGGGCTGCTGCAGCTGTGGAAGAAGAAGCGCTGCGCGCTGACCGACGAGGGGCTCCGGCTGCGCGGCTGCGAGGGTCCCGCCGCAGCCCGCGCCGAGTCGCCCTGCGCCGCCTGGAGCTGCACCGCGTCCCGCGCCGAGGAGCTGCCCTTCGAACGCATGCTGACGGTGGACTGCGTGGAGTACAAGCGGGGCCTGGTCTACTTCACCGTGGTCATGGCCGGCGGCCGCGAGATCGACTTCCGCTGCCCGCGGGACGGCACGGCGTGGAACGCGGAGATCGCGCTGGCCCTGGTCCGGTACAAGAACCTCCAAGCCGTGCGCACGGGGAGGAAGAGGCGCCTTTCGGCCGCGCACCTGCACGACGACGACGACGAGCTGTGACCGCGACTTTGGACTTCAGGAGAACTTCACGCGCAAATACAGCTACCGATTCGACTCGGCAAATCGACTGCAGCAGTTTGATAGTTTTGTGGCTCACTTTTTTTGCTCAGGCCAAAACAATAAAAGTGTTGCTTTGGTGCCATCTCGGTTCCAAGGACCGATGTTGGAGTGATTTGAGGAGCTTCGTGTGACACTTGATCATCTCTTAATCGCATGTAGGCAATAGTAAACGTTTCGAGGTGGGCGCCAATGCCTCAGATTTTCGCTATTCGCGGCAGGGCTCGGTCAAAAGAGAAATGATCCGTCGTCGTACACAACGAACGAACAAACAAACAAACAAAAAGGTTGTTACCGTAGTTGCATCTATCAGCAGGACACGCAGAGAAGTGTTTCTCATCTAATTTAGTGACAACAGAAGGCCAAAGACGGGCATGTCGGCCAATAAGAAACGGGACAAAATTGCCTTTGTGCGCATGAAAACAGAATTGGTGAGCTGAAAAGACTCCAGAGTCGGGGAGTGCCTTCAAACATCTCAAATTGCGTGAGGACACACTGGATGAACGAGAGTCCTCAAGCGTGTCGTGAGATGTTCGGCCTCTTAAGTGCCAGCTTTCATCTCCCCTCCGTTGCATCTGGCGCTGATCGCCACTTCGAGGGACGGACTGAAAACATCCACGCTGTTTCCGACGAGGTGGCGCAGTTTTTGCAACGCGGCCTCCTCCTATTGGGGCGTCTCGACGGCGACGCGGTCGTCCCGGCGAAAGCAAAAGTCCGCCCCGAGGCCGTTATGAAGTTGCGATTTAAGCTCGGGAAAGTCACAACACGGGCCGGCCTCTCCCTCGCTCGGCCGCCGAGTATTTTTAAGCGCGCGCGTTTGTCTCCGGGCACTTCGCGTCGACATTTGAACATGTTATCTGGAAGCCAACTTAACTGGAATTGTGCCCTCGCTTAAACTGGAAACCAAGTCCTCCCTCAGTCCACCGCAGGCAAACTACATCACAGACAATTCGAGAGATCCAATATGCGGACGGGAAAATGAAACGTGCGAACTCTCGGGGCCAGCCGTGACAACAAGTGCGACTTAACTCCAAAACCTCGCACGTCTGCGACGCCGGCGTTTAAGTCTGAACTATGACTCACGGGGGCAGGAATCTGAAGCGGCGCTCCTTCAGCGAGCCCGGTATCCCGGGCTCCCGAATTAGCCGAGTAGCCGCGGCAACAGTGTCACGTCGCTGCCGTTAACGTGTCATGTTTACGTTGCTAAATAAGCTTCTGTTTTGATTTCAGCATCTCCACAATCCTGGGAGTGAACCAATAAAAAGCGCTCGAGGGTCTTTTCCAAGTGACTGGATGCAAATGTTGAAATGAGTCCATCTAACTCTTCTATAGACAGATTTTTGTTGTCGGAAATAACGACGACGTCAACGACAATGTGGATAAATAGCCCTGCGTCATCAAGACAGTGACGCTTGGATTCTTTCGCCGTGTGTGCCTTGATATTTCACAAACACCCTCGACTCGAGTCACTTTATTGTCTTACGTCATCGCTTTTGATGGGGGGCGGGGTGCTGTTCGACTGACTTTGAAAACTCCCACAATACAGACTGATAAGATTTTGCATGCGTGTCTGAAGGTTAACATGAAGAAAAAACGATTTGACTCTTTTTTTTTCGTGGTATAATTTGTGTTTAATACAATTATGTATGCTATCAATACAACATTACGAAGACAGTGGAACAGTGAACTCCAATTCTTGTAGCCAACCACATGCATAAAACTTTACATCAGAGGTGTCACGGGCCACATCGCAGTTACATTTTCGTTCGGACAGAAGTGAAACTATAGAAATGTATGATCGTTTCATATTATCACATATCGAGAACAAATTGATGGATAACTAGTTTTGAAATCAAAAGCTAGTCGAAACGTTTGCTCTATTATTTAATGTGTTTTAAAAGGGAGCTTATCTTTTCTCCTTGTTTTCTCAGGGCAGGGGCGGGTCTAGTCTAGTGGGACACAGGGCCGCGAGCCGTCACAGAAATCCAGAAAAATCCCAAATCGTCCATTGAGCTCAACCCTTTAACAGAATCCCGCGACGTCGTCGTAAAACCAATAAATAATTGCTCGATGGATTGGTGATAGCGGCTGGCGTTGAATTTGAAGAATTTCCGCTTCAGACCCCCAACGCTAGATGGCGGCAGCACACTTCCAAACATCCAACCGCCATCGATGCAGATTGGTTTCACTCGGCGGCAGTAATGCGCCATTAAGCCAGCAAGCCTGATTGCTGCGTTGTTGTATCCCCAAAAAATAACTATTGAATGCCTTTTTTTTTTCCCATGAAAAAGAAATTTGGGGGGGTTTTGCCGTGGCCGGACCGGATGAATGGGATTTATTTCTCTCTCTCGCTACGACCGCTCCATTCCAACCGGTAACGGCCATCGCAACAGATTCTCACCCTCGCGCAAAGAAGTTTGACGTCCGTCTTTAGACGATCTCTCGTCGGTAAAACTCGCGCGAGGTGGCAGCATCGCCGCTGGTCGCCCCGTGAGCCAGACTTGCTCGTTTAAGATGGATCTGTGAGAAAGAAGTCGGGGCGGGGGAGCAGACGAAGAGTAGGCGATGAGATAAATGGGGTGGGGGCTAATAATAGCCTCCGCCAACAAAAGAGAGAGAGAAGTGAGATAATGGGAGGTGCAGTTAAATAGAGGGCCGCCAAATTGCTGGGCTCCGATTTTGGCCGTCGCTCTGCGCTCGCATCTTCTTTGCGTCCTCCGTCACTGGTAAGATCCTTTAACTATATGCGATTGGAGACTGCTGTGACGACCACGACAACTCGCCGGTAATAAAGTGGCATGCGATGTTTTCAAGGGTCACTGACTGGGATGCCGAGCAAATGGTCTGCGTTGACTTAACACGTAGCTAAAACGTAGACGCAAGTCCCAATAATAGTATTGGGACTAAAATGGTCACTCATGAATATCATTTCCTAAGTTGTATCCTTGACAAATCGTCAGGTTTACTGGGCGAAACCTGCAAGCTGATGTGACCTTTCCACGCACTGAAGCTTTGGTGGCTTTTTTTTTTTTCCTTCCGTATTACTTTGCAAAGTTGGCTTTCAAGCATCTTATGAGTTACTGAAGGTAAATCCCTGGACCAAACGGCCCTCCACAGCTGTCTATCAGATGTTCCCCCTCCCCCCCCCCCGCGTCTATTTGGGGAGACGGGCTATTGGGATTCCTCTGTGCAAGATAATCCCATGGAGAAAGACAGCGACAGCGGACAGAACTTGCATGAGGCGCAGTTATCCGTTTGGAATGTTCCTAATCCGCCGCGGCGGTCCGCGGATGAGAGGAATTCTTGTCCTGTTATCATAATTCATCGCCTCAGGGTGAACGTTTGACGGAAGATAATCGTCGCAATCGATCGAGAATGTTTCTTTTTTTAGGTTACGCAACTTTCATGCTCACGTGCTTTTGCCTCGTTGTTAGGAAAAACCTCTTACGATGATGTTGTCGAGCGATTACCTGAGCATGACGTCCTGATTTGAATCACATTGGTCTAATCGCTGCTCTCTCTCCTCCAATCAGATTCCGTCGCCAGGATGCCGGAGCATTTGTGAGTTATGAGGACGTCTTCTTATTATAGACTGTTCACTCGCCCCGTATACTCGTGCCTCCAGTTAGGCCCAAAACGATGAATATCCGCTTAAAGTGGATTTTCATTCGTCGAATGTTTATCTTCTACCTGGAAATGACACACGAAAGCGGCGAAAGACAACAAATACATTCCATTTGTATTGCTTTTGACATCTTGAAAATTAGTCACATCCCTGATGGGCTCGAACAATTTTGACAAAACACGATGTCTCGCGCTATTCGAAAAGCTCCAGGCGACGAACAATGTTTGAATTAACACAATTAGAACCTTGGATTTGCCCGAGTTGCACAACGACATCGATACGCTTTGATGTGGACGTAACTGTGACAAATTGCCACAGCGATCACGAGTATCGGTCTGTTGCTTCATTCCGGTGTCACGCACTGCGTATAACTCACTTCACCCGCTATGAACGGCATCCCGGTTGCACGCAAACCAAACATTTCACTTCGATCACTTCGCCCGCCTTGATAACGAATATTTTCTCCTCTTTACCGTCGTGCCCGTCTCTTCCAGGCCCGAGGTAAGAGCAACGATTCGAACCATATTCGACCGTAATGACACATAACCAACGAGACCGGCTCGGCGGTGACCTCGTGTCATGTTCTTCATTCAGAGAAAACCAAAGATTTCAGCTTCGAGGAAGCTAATGCTCAAGGTGTGAGAAAACCTTCGGCCCGCGGGTGGGCAGCAGATATCGTGCTCTGCGAGTCAGGGTGCTCTCTCGCTTTGTCTTTCTGTATTCTTCAGAGTCTGATGGTGGCGAAGGCCAAGGAGGAACTCGAGCAAGAGATCGTCGATAAAGAGAGGGAGAAACATAGCTACCTGGCCGAGAGAGCTCCGTCCCTCAACGTCGGCCACATGAGCGTGGCGCAGTTGCAGGTTTGGCGCGCGTGGACCCGACGAGCACGAACGTTCCCTCCGCTAACCCGTCGGTCATTCAACAGCAGGACAAGTGCTGCGATTCGACTTCTAGGCAACAGTCGACAGGCTGAAGCGCACCCTTAATAGCGTTGATTCGTGTGCGTGTAATTCAACATGCAGGATCTGTGCAGAGAGCTCCACGCCAAAATCGACGCGGTAGATGAGGAGCGCTACGACATCGAGGCCAAAGTCATGCTCAACACACGTGAGGTGCATCACCCCGCCGCATCGGAAAATCGCCAGCCGTCGCATCGCTAACGGGAAGTGCCTCTCCTTCTCTCTCCCCGGTCCAGATTAAAGATCTGAGCATTAAGGTGTTGGACCTGAGGGGCAAATTCAAGAGGCCCGCCCTGCGCCGCGTTCGCGTGTCCGCCGACGCCATCCTGCGCTCGCTGCTGGGCTCCAAGCATAAAGTCTCCATGGACCTCCGAGCCAACCTCAAGTCGGTCAAGAAAGAGGACACGGAGAAGGTGTGAGCGCTGTCAAGTGGAAATAAATGTCTCGCACCTTTAACACGTGCTACAAACGCTCCGACTGCACTCGCACTCTGTCTCGGGCATCCGTTCAAAACTCGACAAAGAAACCTAGCAATCGTTTGTGTTTTGCAGAAGAGGCCAGTGGAGGACAGCGACTGGAGGAAAAACGTGGAGGCCATGTCGGGCATGGAGGGACGGAAGAAGATGTTCGACGCCGCCAAAGGTTCCGCCCAGTGAACCCACGACCCGAGTTCCTCCCGCGTCTCACAAATGATTTCGGCTTCTTCGGTTAATACGACACAATGTCCGTAACTTCTCAGCTTTATTTGTTGTGCCTTGATGATGAGATTATTCGCCAAGCTTGGCGACTGCTTGTTCCTATTGTCGTTCGATATGTATTCGGAAACGTCGCCGTGGTGATCAGTAACAGAAGTCGCATCCTAATAAAGTCAGTTCGGTTTATTGGCGATGTTTCGTGTTACCTTCAAACACCAGCGCCACACGTGCAGTACGGGAATTCGATCAGCGGTGTCCAACACACGGCTCGCGGGCCAAAGCCGGCCCACTGCTGGGTACGATCCGGCCCGCGGGATGAATTTGAAAGTGACAGAAATACAACAAAAAAAGACATTGTGGTGGTGGGGACGAAGGATCATTTGGAGAATTATTATGCTGCTGGAAAAAAAAAAAAAAAAAAAAAAAATGGAACGGTAGTCCTGCTTTGTAGGTTGATTCTATTTTAAAGTGCAATACTATATTTTTCAGTTCCAAATACCTGTGACTTCAGGTTTTGTGCCTTAAAACAGTGTTCCCCAACCGTCTTTGCACGGTACCGGTCCGCGGGGGCACGGCTGCCTTAAAATACAATCACTGTTATCGACTAATATGCACACATTGTTGATGACAAACCGAAGCAAAAGATTCAAGAAATCAGAGGTGGTTTTGTAAAATCAATTTCAAAAAACCAAAAACAAATGTAAAGATTTTCTCGATGTATTTGATTTGTTTTGGGAGATTTTACTGGTCCTGCCCCTTTTCAATCAAATTAGGCTATAAGTGGCCCGTGAACTAAAATGAGTTGGATGATGAGAGAGAGAGAGAGAGAGAGAGAGAGAGAGAGAGAAAAAAAATAATAATAATGAAAAAAGAGAGACTTTGATGGTTTACATGGTGGTGGCCTCATGTGATGTCACCAAGGTTATAAAAGCTTTGGATGTTGCATTACTGTTTTGAATGTCGACCTTTTTGTTTTGCAACTTCAGTTAGTTTACAGAGCGACTTTACACAGTTTACCATTCAGGTTGTATTTCATCTGCCATCTACACATTTGGCGGCCGCGTCAGTTATTGCGGTAACGGCACGGCGCGATATATCGCATCGTGTGATATTTTAACGCCGAAGCGAGGCGACGCGACGAATCCCGGTTCCAGAGTCCGAACGGGCGGCTTCAGGGATGGGTGAGGATTATACGGAAGAGCAAACAAGACGAGAACTCCCACGCCCAACTGGACACATACTGTAAGCTTGCATTTTCTTAAGACTCGCTCTCTATTTTGAAACAGTGCCATGTGGCGCACTGGCGACATGTATATACTTTGGTGAGTATTCATGAATTCCAATGAAGTTGGGACGTTGTGTTAAACATAAATAAAAACAGACTACAACGATTTGCAAATCATGTTCGACCCATATTGAATTGAATACACTACAAAGACAAGATGTTTCATGTCCAAACTGATAAACCTGATTGTTTTTTTTTTTAGCAAATAATCATGAACTTCGAATTGTATGGCTGCAACACGTTCCCCCCCCCCCAAAAAAGCTGAGACGGTGTTGCACAGTATTTGACAACACAAGCGTGCACGGGAAAAACTGCAAACTAGCTGATAAGTAGTTGAACAATCACTCTCTGCTGTTGCGTCATTTCCATTGTTATTCTCTCTCTCAGGTGGGTAGGTCACCTTTGTGGTTATGTGACACCTGAGTCAACAGGGTAAAGGTGGACTGTTTAGCGCTGCGATCTGGCCACCGCCCTCCGAGCAAGCGCCTCTCCGCTGCCTTGCAGTCCCAGCGGAGTTAGACCGCGACGCACTTCCCGGCCAGCATGTCCGTCGGTCGGAGCGACTGGTCCGCGTTGTCCAGGTAAGTCACGTTTTTCCCAAAGAGAGCGCATTATCCCGAGGAAACATGTCACGCGACGTAACACTGACTATGCGAGTATGTCGAACAGCTTTCAACTCAAAATGAGTTCTGATTTGAAAATATCCTAATTATACATGAATTTTCAAATCGACCCCAAAAAAAAAAAAAGACCAAAATATTAATTATTTTGGGATTAAGATGCCCAGTGGCGGTGATTTGCTTGCGCTTCTGAACAGAACACTTTCGGTTCATTGCTCGATTGATCGTGCGCTGGCTCCAATTTGACAGTCAAAAGGTGAATTCAGTTAAAAAAAATTAAAAAAAAAAAAAAAAATATATATATATATATATATATTTTTTTTTTAGGTGATAAGTCAAAAAAACCCCTTCAGCGTTTGAACAGACTTCAGGCGTATACTTTCCCATCCCCAACATTTGACATAAAGCGGCTCAGACCTTGTTCGACAAGTAAAGCGGGTTTGAACTAACGGTGATTCAAAACGTAACCTCCCTCGTGCATTTTTAAAGTAGTTGTCGCCATGTTATGATTGATACGAGACGAGCCGTTTGCATTTTACAAGCGGGCACGCGGCGCACTATGCCCTCAGCTTGGCGCGCCAGTGGACAATGGAGGACGAGGAGGAGGCGGAGAGGGAGAGGAGGAGGAGGGTGAAGAGCTCAAGCAGCGCCCGCGACACCGAGAGCGACGTCAGCGCGCCGCCCGTTGATACGCCCGCAAGCGACCGGGAGGCCGACCGCCCACCTGAGACCTCACCGGACTCCAGCAGGTTAAAGTTCATGTGGAAGAAAATGCTTTTTGTGCTCCACTCGTGCGTCTTCCCATGCATCCGGCATCCGAGGTGCCACGCTGAGGAGAGGAGTTCCCTCCTCTTAGATGGTCGGCCACAATGGGCGTTGGCTTTCCAGGGACAAAAGAGAAGCAATTGAATACCTTTGCCCCACGGGAATGCGTCATCTGCACGCCCCCTCCAACTAACACCATGCATGGCGGCTTGGAATTTGTCAAAAGCATCTTTTGGGCTTGACAGCGCGTCAACGGTCTCACAAAGCAGGCGAGCCATCATACGCGCCTCGTTCACACACGTCATTTTGTTTCCAGCGCGGAGCAGATGCAGGTGGACTTTGTGGGGATGCTGCGCGTGCGAGATGAGAGGCGCGGGATGAGGCGCATGGAGTCGCTGAGACGCCAGAAGGGCGTCGGGGAGGAGGACGAGAAGTCTGGCGGGGAAGGAGGACGCAGGGAGGAGCTAACTGCGGAAAAGGACAAATCCACCACCGAAACAAATCAGCCACAACAGGTGAGCTCTTGCCCTCCCGAAGACATCGACAAGGGAAGGCGCGCTATTGTCACAGACAGACACGTAAGGAATTCAGATTTGGCAAACCATAAAAATAGGGCGTTCGTCAGCACACCACAGCACAGCACAGCACAGGAAGAGTTCCTGGTAGCTCTCAGAAGACCCTACCCGCCAGGAGGAGCAAAATAATCCATCGGGAACCTTCCCTACCCTGATAGCTTTTTTTTCAGTGGGGAAACGGGGGTTCTCAAACTACCGGGGTAACTCGGTAAGTTCCTGCAAAGGTTCTTCCAGTTGAGAGCTCAACACTCCAACATACTTCCTTGACACCAATTACTATCCCATTAGCCAGGGCTTTGGCACCGTCTTACGTGCGAATAGGTCAATTGTCTAGCAAATAGTTCAGGATTCCACCGCAAAATAAAAACACACAACTATGCATGGGGGGGGGGGGGGGGACATTGTATTTGTACAGACGAGCACCCAGGAGGCTGAATTGGCGCAACGCCACACATGGCCTGCAGTCAGCTGTTGCCCCACACGAAGTCATGTTAATCATCTTCCACAGTTCCCAACAGCAACGGAGTCACGGGAGCACAAAAGGCATACGGAGAGGCAAAAAGCCCACCTTGTGGGGGGGGGGAACACCGAGACAACTAAGGCGAAAACAACAGCTTCCACTTCTGAGGCCCTCATGCGAGAGTGGACAGGATTGTCGATGTTTTTGCCTCACAACTTATTACTTATTATATAAGCCGGATCCTTTCCCGATATCAATGTTTAGTCAATCAAGTGACCGCCTAGATTTATATGAGGAGGTTTTTATGACATGCGACTGAGGCCGTGCCCCGAGGACGTTACGTAACGCAAGGCGTGTATCGGGCGACTTTGTGTTGATTCTGTCTACCGTGTGTGTGTCTTCATTAGCAAGAAAACGGAGAACCACCGGAGAAAGACGCCATTTCCAGGCAACCATCCGACACGACGCGCAAGTTTGTCAGGTCGACAAGCGCTATTTTTTCCCCCCCCATTATTAGTCTTCGTTTTCTCAGAACTCTTCACAATCCCCGATGACAAAGAAAGTAATGCACTGGAAAATATGACAGCAAAGATACACAAGTCACACACCTAAAGCACGACACCACCTTGAAGGGTGAACTTAATTTGATCGTCTTTAAACTTTTCATCGTCCAACTGTTGGAGCTGAAATGCACAATTCCCAACCGGTGTTTGATCCATGAAGTGACCAACAAATTTGCCTGGTTGAATTATAATTTGTATTTAAACAGACACCATCACGCTGTTCACATCTTCCACTGAGCTGTGTGAAAAGTCCTGAAATATTGAGCAGATGGACACGTGCATTTAAATGTTTACAGAATTAAGTTCACCTGCAAAGGTATTAGTGCAATTTACCTTGTGGGTTGTGTGTGTTGCAATTGCATCTTTAACTAAGATGCTTAACACAGTTGTAAATATATATATATATATATATATATATATATATATATCAATTCACATTATTCATATTGCTGTCACTGTAAAAATAAAAATAGTGTAGCGGTGTAATTATGAGCAAAGTAAGCTGCAATTAAAAATGGCAATACCTGTAATTGATATTACGACAGGTCATTTGAAATATGTATTTTCAGAGACGACGTCGGTGAGAATCGGTGCTGTTGCTTCATGAGGTTTTCCCACTTGTGTCTGTGCGGTTGTAGTTCTGTCTCCATCTGTCTCGACAAGAGCCCCTCCGCTAGCGGGCGCACGACCCCTGTGAGCCCCCTCTCGCCGCGGACCCCCAGGTCACCTCGAGAACAATGGTCCTCACCTTGCAGTAGCCCCTCCCCTCACGGACTGAGGAGCCCCATTCCCAATGGACACGCACTCGAGGTACGACACACGCACACACGGGTCAGTTGGCTCTACTCAATGGGAAAACAAATTGCAACAGTTCCCTCTAGTGTCCAACATCAGCATGGCAGATTCGCTTGGTTTACACACACACACACACACACACACACACACACACACACACACACACACACACAACACATTTATTTTACATTACAAACCCCCTAATAAATGTTCCAAAAAGAATACGTACTGCAATAAGGTTGCGCTTTCATCAATCTGGGCCTGTTTATTTGAAAACAGAGCCCATCTACTCACTGAGACCTTCGACAGCTCTGCCATCTAGTGGACGAGCATTGGAAGGTTCTGCTTGCCACTGCACGTCGCTGGCATAGATAGGAGATGGGGAAAGATTATTTGCAGTGAATAAAACATTTCAGTGAGATTGGATCCCTTTGTACACGCCGCCTGATCTCTAGCGTGGCACGGTGAATATTCTCAATCTGCGCTGGCATTTTCTTGTGCTGTACAATTTGTCAGACAAGCGTGATGAGCTCCTCGACCGACAACAACGGCGAGCAAAGCACCAAACCTCTCTTAATCAGGAAGAGCTCCAGGACCATATCTTTTCGGGTAAACGCATACTCACGCCACCGGAGCGCTCGCGGTCTTAATATCAAGTCGCGCGCGACACGTCACACGATTACGTCCAAAATGCCAACATTCGTGCTAAACCCCACGCCGTGTGCTCGGTCTACAGATGATGAGGAAGAAAGAGGAGGAGACTTTGCCATTGCAGAGGAGGTCCGAAGAAAATATTTCACAACTGGATTTTGGCCATTGTCGGTGCCGGATTATTACTTTTGTTTCTCTGTTACAGTGCGAGTGTCAGGGTGGCCTCCAGAAAGTTCGAATGCAACACGGTAAAGGTCAGTGCACTCCAACTGAGAAGTACACAATGAGGACAAAGGCATCGGGACATTTTGAATTCAGCGACAATCCGAGTTCCTCTCGAATCTTTGTAACCTTGCCAAGATGGGACCAGTTTTAGAAAGCCCCGTTTTTTGTCCCAGTATGACTGCTCGAGCGCAGGAAATGATAAGCTCCAAAAGGCATGCTCGGATGCGTTCAGAGTTGCAGAAGAAGCCCGTCGAACACGTTTGGCACGAAGTCGATCCGAGATTGATTGACACAACAAACGCTCTCGTGAAAGAGTGGCCCAAAACTCCTTGAGCGAACATCCTGGAGGAAGACGAGGACGAGTCCATATGGGTTTGCCTCCCTACGTCGCGGATGTCCCAATAGCTTTGCGCACAAGTGTGTAAACTGCAGGGGGGGGGTCCCCATTTCAATTGTGTACTTTCCTTTTGGATCAGAATGAAGGCCTCAACGAGGACAAAGCACCACCTTTCCAGAGGAAGTGAGTCCGTTTGAAATCTTGAGTACTTTTTTTTGTGTGTGGGGGGGGGGAAGACCTTTACGGCAGTGCCCCACTTGACTGACCAGAACAAAAACTTTGGTGTAGTTCCGTGCAACGAGTGTCATCGAGGTCCATCCAGGAGAAAATGGAGAGGCTGGCCCAGGCTGCACAGGTCGGTCGCTATTTTATTTTGCGTCGTCATGCTACTCGCTTACATTTACGTTAGACATTTGCGAGGCTTAAATCGGACTTGGCGTCGTAGCTTGAATGCAGCATACTTGTTTTTAGTTTGACTTGAGTCTTTTGTCTGCTTTCTTTTTCTTTCACTCCGTTCGATTGTTGCGCTAGTTCCAGACTTCCGCCTTGGGGCGCGGTCACGTGACTATGTTTCACCAATCCGATTGACGTACGAGTGATTTGACTCGATTTGACCAATGAAACGGAGCCAGGCAGTCACATGACCGCAGACAGCCTCTCATAGAAGCAGCCTGGTAAAAACAACAGCAAAGAACGCTATGTAAATAATCGCTGCCTGGTGAGCCTGTTAAAAAAAAAGTGAATTTAAGATCATTTCTCGTGACAGAGATGAAATGTATTGTTTCGGTAAAAGTGAAATGGTTGGGCAATATCTGAATTTGCATATTGCCATTTTGATATTTTTGTCGAGTCGATGTTCGTGCTGTGATTTCAAAAGTACAACACGAGTTAGTCGCCAGTTTCTAAGCACTTGAGTCGTTTTTTGTGTTTTTTTTTTTTGTTTGTTTGTTCATTTCATTTCCCCCTGCTGAATCCTTTTACACAAGTAATTATTTGGAGGACTACTTTTTTTTTTTTTTTTTTTTAACCTTTACAAGAGTTAGATTCTTCTAAAGTAATAGTACTCTTAACTTGTGTACAATCTGTGGCTCCTTGACCCGCCCATCTGGCCTTCAGAAAGCTCAAGCACGACGTCAGTCTCGGTGATCTCATTTGACGTTTGCGCAGAAATCGGAGACGGGTCGATGTCCCGACGTGAGCCAGCGTGCCTTGTACCTGCTGGACGAAGTGTCCAGGAAGAGGGGCATCTTTGAGAAGGAGCCGCAGGCACACGCCCCAGTTGGCCCTCCCAAACACGTAAGCGCGCCAGCTCACATCTTTCGCCTTCAAACTCACTCACTGCCATTGACGGCTGTCGAATTCAAATATCCACGTCAACACGGAGGACTGGCGGCGAATGAGGGTTAATGCACCTCAATCTTCAGGAATTTCGGGGCTCGACGTCAGGAATGTCGGACCGGATCGACCGCTGGCTCGACAAGACCACCCCAACCGGATGCACCTCCAATCCTACGGTTCGATCAGCCATCGCAACATGTTGACTGCACCTGTGCATAAGGAGAACACCCGGAGCATGTTAACCTCTGGCCGCTAGGAGGCAGTGCTACTCTTCTTTTAAGCAAAAACACAAAATGAGGGGGGAAAAAATGACACCAAATATTACAGATGTCATTAGTCCACCAACATAAACCAACAAAACCTACTCGGGACTCCTTTGGGTCTTAGGTTAGATACGAGCTGGTTACCCAAAAACATCTTGTCAGGGTAAAATTAAAGTAGTGGTTCTCCAAACTGTGTGCCGCCATCATGACCAACATTAAAATACGTCAGTGAAAATGAGTATTTCAAAAAAAAAGAAAAAAAGTATATTCGATATTCTAAGCCACTGAAATACAAATGATACTAATAAAAACCTGAAAAAACAAATAAAAATGATTTTGTATTGCACGTCAGCAACAATCCTCCAATATTTGTGTTACAGGACTTCAAAAGTGTGGACTTCACCAGCAAGAGGAGTTTGTTTAAGAACGTCGCAAAATCCAAACAAGGGCAAATCTACGAGTGAAAGATGATTTCGTCAGATTTGGCAAAGCACGAGAAACATTTGTAATCTGATTCTTTGCAAATATGGAAAATGGAAGCACTTGAATTCTGCTGTATTTGTCTCTGCTTTTGTTTGTCTTTCCACCTTTGGTCTCCTTCCTGGGTGGGGGGGCGGGGGGGGGGAATTCAAAATAAAACATGTTGTAATCTTGCAAGACTGAAAAAGGATGAGACTTCTTTCAAGTTCGATGCGTTTCATGTTAAAAGTGCAAATGTAATTTGTCAATATAAGCAGTTTCAAGAGTAAGATCGTGTGCCAATCCACACATGAAATCTTTTGTTGTGCATGTGCAAAGAGAAAGTCCCCACCTGTGAAATACAAGCCTTTAATACAACAAACGACATTCTGATCATTGTCAGTTTTTTTTTTTTTTTTTTTTTGGGGGGGGGGGGTGTTTCTCTTTCTACTTAAAAACACCTCCAATCCATCCGAGGCGTAGGCATCCGTGCGATGACGTCAAAATGTTTTTCTCCTTTATTTTTCCATCTCCATGGGAACAACAATTCCCTGCTTTCCACAAAAACACGCCAGCCGACTCTTAACAGCCTCCAGAATTGAAGTTTAATTTTAGACGCAAGCCATCCTCTTATCTCTGCAGATTAGAGTTCTGCGTCTGTTCCGACAGCGGACGGTTGCTATAGAAGGGAGTGGCGCGTGTGCATTTGCACGCTGCCTTATTTGGTTATGCTGATAACGCAAAGTGGCGGCTATCTGGACGGTTATTAATAACGCAATAAAAGTGGATGCGGTCCACCGCTCGGTCAGACGTTTTCTTTGTTCCCCTGCATCGCTGATCACAGGTGGCCTTTGCATGAAGATTGCACGATCGCACTTGAAATTGTGAGCAAACGAAGACATCGCGGATAAACTGAGGGCGTGTTTTTTGGGTTTTTTTTTTTTTTGGTGCTCAAGGTCACCGCCGGTCATGTCGGACAACGAGGAGGCGGTGGAGGAGTATGACGAGTAAGTCGAGTCGTCATAGATTGCAGAGCAGATTTGGAGGTCCGGGTACTCACTGTGATGAATGTGTTTGACTTCTAACAGGGAGGTGGAAGGTAAGAAAAGGCATCACTCACTCATCGCATCCACCCCCCCCCCCCAAAAAAAAAAAGTCTCTTGAAACTGCAGAAGTTGATCAAAGTGCTAAAAATGTTTCTATGTCGAAAATGTTTGTTTTTGTTTTCCATTCAATTCAAAATCCTTCTCTTTCCCCCTTAAATTGTTCAAAAGTGGTGTAGATCACGGATGGATGGGGGGGGGGGGGCGGATATTCTCTCTTGTAAATTGCCTTATTGAGGCTCAGTCGACCATTTTGGAGGAGTCGGTCACATCACGGCAACTTCTTATTTCTCCAGAGGAGGAAGAGGAGGTAGAGGAAGGCCAAGCAGACGAGGAGGAGGAGGAGGAGGAAGGTACGGCTTGGGATTTGTGCTCAAACACGAACTGCATTGAACCTTCTTCGACGTGCTCAACATTTCAGTAATGGCAACAGAAATGTTGAGGGAACGCACGCGCGCACGCGCGCACACTTGTATTTGAGTGTTATGTGCTCGAAATACCAGAGGTGGGGTATCTCATTGCTCTCATCTGTTTTCCAACGAGCTCGGGTGGAGATGAACTGTTTTTTTTGGTTGTTGTTGTTGTTTTTTGTTTTTTTTTGTTGTTCTTCCCGGGCTCCACGCAGAAACCGATAATAAACATTTCGAGGCAACAATTCAGTTCGTTTGCCACCTTGCGAAATGTTCCACATCATATCCGAGGCTCATGACAGATCTCAACGATTCCAACTCGGCGGCGGGCCACTCCGGCCTCCGTGGACGTCCAGTGAGCTTTTTCTGGTCTACCCCATCGTATTCTAACAACTCTCTGACTGCAAAGTTTCTCGCTCATGTGACTTTTTTTTTTTTTTTTTTTTTTTTGGTAATATTTTTATTTTTTTTGTATCTTCTGGGCTCACTCCCAGACAAACCCGCTGGAGAGGAAGAGGAGGAGGAGGAGGAGGACCAGGAGGCCGGCGAAGAGGGAGGTATGAGAGGAGAAACACCAAGGGGCAGCATGAATGTGAACGCGTGAAAAACAAAAGTAACCACGCAAATGTGGATCAGAGACTGCTGAGAAACTCGAGTTATCGGAGTCAGATGTCTCTTAGGCATGCGACAGACTGCTGCTAATTGACGAGCGTGCACGGACACACACACACACACACACACACACACACACACACGTCTTCCAACCCCGAGGCTTGACTTTAGTCACTATTAATCATTCTAATATACTCACCTTTTATCATCCCAGTCATGGATGTTTAAAGAGCCTGTGGCTCCTCCCAAGGGGTGGGGGGGGACAAAGTTCAGGACGATGCATAAGCAAAGATATAAAAGGTATCGCGGGATTCTGAAATGATTCATTCGCAGTGGTCCGCGACAAAAGTTAAAAAAAAAAAAAAAAAAAAAAAAAAAAATATCAACTTAAAAAGGGCGACGCTGCGATGCCAAAAGGCAGATTCAAATGGGAAATTAATATTTACTGCAAAAAGAGGCAGAAAGGTGGTTTTAGTCTGATCTCTGCTCCTTTTCGTTCAAATGTTGTGTTTGCATTTTACGTAATACATTGAATTGAACAAATCAATAATACATTGCACGGTGTGTAGCTCACACGTGAAATGAATAATCAACGACGGCCAACCCTGCGAGCAACTTTGCATTCGTTAGATAAATAAAGCAAATCCGAAATGTGCCAAATTATCCGAATGATAAAAAAACAAAATGTCTCAACTAGTTTATTAGCTGGTTTCCTGTTTAACTAATGTCAACTAGTAACGTGCAGTAAACTTTGATGCTTCATGACTTTGCTCATGTAACAGAAAAACTTATGCACTACGACCATGTTTTTTTTTTTGGGGGGGGGGTTTGAACTACACCAGTAAATAGTCGGCTTCATTTGATTGCTCGATGTGTTGGCCAACAAGCTTGCTCGTCCGGGGGGGGGGGCGGGGGGGGGGGGGGCGGGGGGGGCGTCCCATTCGGGAGATTCCTGATTCCCGACATGTCATTTCCAAGTTGCGTCGTTGATTTGGAGCAAAAATCAGCCGCCTGTCGCAGCGACCTCACAGCAAATGTCCACCGACGCCCTCAACATCTCTTAGAAAGCAGACGAGCAAAGTGCATTTGGCTTACCCGTCATGGTCTGTCCCTCAAAGAGTTCTCGTAAGGCACACATTCCGGCTTTTGTTTTTCCAGATGGCGACGCGGAAGCGGAGGAAGGAGAAGGTAACGATGACCCGGACAATGACCTCACGCTTTTTTTGTCTCTGGGATGAACGCGTCCTGTGAAACACATTCTCAACTTGCCAATGAGCGAGCGCGGGCTTGACTCGCTCTTCTCTTCTTTCCTCGCCTCGACAACAAAAGAGGAAAGCAAACCAAAGTTCAAGTAAGTTCATTTACTTTGCTCTCATGCGGCAATCAATATATATATATATATATATATATATATATATATATATATGGGGTATTGTATGTTCTGTACTATATCCAGTTTCTTCTTTGTCTTATCCACTCCAGGCCGTTTATGATGCCCAACCTCATCCCGCCCAAGATTCCCGATGGGGAGAAGGTTGATTTTGACGTGAGTTGAGGTGCATATATTCCTACTGCCGGGTACCTTTTTATTATTATTATTATTATCATCATCATCATCAGTGATGTAGAATTCCATGATGCTGAAATGTGTTTCTCGTAGTTTGCCCGTGTCATGTGACGAAAGAAGATGTTTTGCAAACTGCGAGAATGATGCAGTGCAGTTGAACAACACTGATGCGCATATTGTTTGTTTCCATGACTTTCATTCAAAAAAAATTAGAAACATAAAACACACTTTCTATTCATGGAACGTTTTCCAAATCAATATCCATTTTTGTACGCACTGTTCCAAATCAAACAAAGGATCCCGTGTTGGCTTTCGCAGGACATCCATCGCAAACGGATGGAGAAAGACCTGATGGAGCTTCAAACGTTGATCGAGGTCCATTTTGAGAGCAGGAAGAAGGAAGAAGACGAGCTCATTCATCTCAAGGAGAGGATAGTGAGTGCTCCAAACGCATGCACGCACATGCAAACACAACGTGGGTTTGAGATCGGTTTGGTGTGCAGGAGAGGCGCCGCTCCGAGCGAGCGGAGCAGCAAAGAATCCGCAGCGAGCGAGAGAAGGAACGACAGAGACGTTTGGAGGTAGAGAACCTACCGAGGATTTCCTCTCTGGCACTACTGCAATGCTCTCGGACGGACCGCCGAAAGTGTCGGACACTACCGAAGCACGCATTTCAGTGGAGCGTATGAGAGCATTTCGGTGTGCGTGAGATGTCATCTTCAATGATGCCACGGGTGACGTTCAGGAGGAGCGCTCTCGCAAAGAGGAGGAGGAGGCCAAGAAAAGAGCGGAAGACGACGCCAAGAAGAAGAAGACGCTGACCAGTCTGCACTTTGGGGGCTACATGCAGAAACTGGTGAGAAAGCGTCGGGGCCTCCCGCTGGAAAAGCCGATCGTTGCCAACCCGACGCGAGCCGTCTTTCCCACCCGCAGACGGAAAAGCGCAGCGGCAAGAAGCAGACGGAGAGGGAGAAAAAGAGGAAGATCCTGAGCGAACGACGGAAATCTCTGGATGTTGACAACCTCGACCAGGAGCAACTCAAGTATGTGGAAAAATACGATTTGCGTGTCAACTACCGGTTCCAGAAAAAAAAAAAAAAAAAAAAAAAAAAAAAAGAACTCGAGCACCGTTTGTTTGTCCCAACCGGTGACGCACAGAGCGAAAGCGAAGCAGCTGTGGGAGTGGATGCAACAGCTGGAAGCCGACAAGTTCGAGCTGCAGCACCAGATCACCAGCAAAAAATATGAGGTGCGTGCGGGCGGGCGGGAGACCTCGTTAAGCGATGCAACAACATTAATCCAATGAGAAGCAAGCAGAGGATGACAAAATAGTCAAAAGTTAAAAAAAAAAAAAAAAATCCAGACTGTGAAACGTAGTTCAAGTACAAATTCATTTTCAATTACAGTCTTCCCTCGCAATATCGCAGTTCACCGATTGCGGATTCTGCGCGTCGCAGATTTAGTTTTTTTTCCATAGACCTATTGCCCGTATTTCCCCACATCGCTGGATTTTGAGTGCGTGCTGTCATTTGTTTGTGGTCAAGTACAATTGTGCACAAACAATTTGAATAAAAAAAAAAAAAATAAATATATGCGGTCACTACTTTAGCAGATTGGAGCTACTGCGGGCGCGGTCCGTAACCCAAAGGAGGGTTTCCCGCCGACTCCTGTGGTTTTGTAAATTGTCATCCTTCGACCTTTTCTCCATTGCAGATCAACGTCCTGAGGAACCGCGTCAGTGACCATCAGAAAACGTACGAATGCACAAAGAATTCCATTTCATATAAACCTGCAACTCATTAGTTGTCATTTTTCTATCATCTTTCTTCAGAAAGATGATTGATGGAATGTCCCTTAACACTGTGACCGAATGATGACCCCCCCCCACCCCCCCTCTTTCTTGTGAATTGTGCATGTCTCAGGCCAACTTTTGGAAATCACGCTTTGGCGATGCTGCTGCTGCTGCAAAAAGAAAAAAAAAGAAGGGAGTAATGGAAAGCGGTCAAACGCATTCCTGCTCTTTTTGCTCCAACTGGACGAGCTGGCTGCATGGTTGGGTGCGGCGCAGCAGTCAAGCGTCCGCACCTCCGGCACAGAATGTTTCACACAGCGGGCCGCTAACAGACTTGTTATTTTTGGAACGGGAGGATGACGAGAACGCCCGCAACAAAAAAGCCGCTCCTAACGGCACTTTGTGTTTTCCGCAGATCCAAGAGGACCAAGAGGGGCCTGAGGAAATAGATGAAATAGATGCCGTCTCGCAGCAATCGACGAAACTCAAACCGACCCTCACTCCCAACCCTCTCTCTATGAAAAATCATATCACTGTCACACACACAACCACAACGCGCTGCATACTACTACTGGATTTATGGATGTAAATGAATGAAAAGCATTTCAAATTTGGCCAATGGTTTTTTTTCTCTCTTTCTTTCTTGACTTTGTGGACCGTCAGACTGCATAAGTTCGGTTCTTGATAGACGGAAAACTGCAAAGCGCAAGCAGTGCAAGAATGAAAACCCTTCCCAAAGCCTAAAGCAAAGGGAAGATGAGACGACATCCTTATGAGAGACAGGCTCCGACATGACCCCGACTCTTAAGTTGCGCCTCGTACTCACGCTCACATGCTGAATTCACATCACGGGACAATGAGACAAAGCAGACGCGGGCGAACACATCAAATGCTGCGGTGTTGTGATGGAACCGCAATTACATTTCCAAGCGGCTACTTGAGTGCATCCCATAAGGTCCATTTGTCATGCACGGAACAGAGGCTAGGACCCAAAAATGCAAGACTCCAAAACAAATGGACAGTTTCCAAAAAGAGAGGTTTCATAGATGGAATTCTACTATTATACCAAACCATTCCCAACTAGTTCAGATCCGGACGCTGAGTATTTGCTTGTAGTAAGAGGTTTGACAATGCATTGTTGTATCGTTTGCCGTGCAAAACCTTGCATAGAATACAGTTCTATGGAAGGTTTAAGCGCAGTTATTCTGTGACTGAGTGACAGTAAATGCTGGGAATTATATGGCTCAAATTATATACACGTTGCCAGAAAACTTCAAAAGTTTTTTCTTTTTTCTTTAGTGGATTCACAGTCACGCAGGTCATAGTAAGCCGCAAAAGTAGAATTGACATAACGGACTCTTCCTGCTTGTCGTTTTGTCTTTTTTTTCCTCCCCCGAAAATGATCATCAATGGCTTTGGCAATGTTGATGATGCTATCAGCCACGTTATCAATTTGCTCCATTTTTCTTCCATTGGTTTGCTCAAATTCATTGATTGAAAAAAAAAATGCATAGGTTGGGTACAATACAAAATAATGACCCAAAAACAGCTTTTTTTTTTTTTTTAATTCCTCAATTTATTCATAAAACAGACAATGTTAAAAAAACCAACAAACAAAACAAAGTGTAACTTAAAATATCAATCATTTGACTTTGCCTGTTTGTAACATGAACAGAAAAGGAACATTTCAAGTTAATTGTACATATTGGTAAATATACTGTCATGGTGAGTTTAATGAGTTGCTAGTAGTGGGTTAATATAGCAAATGTGTGCTATTTAATGTTTCACAAATTACCACTGAGTTTAAATAGGGATGGTTCAAGGAGATAGCAGTGTCTCCTCCTGATTGAAAGGCTCATGCTAAGCTAGGCTAACTGTGTTACGTGGCATAGGTTCTCCTCTAATATCGTCAAAAGCAATTTCCCCGTAACTTAATGTTGAGCAATATTCATCAAAGTTGTTGTTGAGGGAGAGAAAGAGAGATTAAATGAACAACACAAAAGACATTCCCATTTTTCTCTCTTTCATTCACATACATCGTCGTCTCCTGTGTCCTCGAGGCCATAAGAAAGATGTATCTATCCTCCTTTATTTTCGTACTCAGTTGAGGCCATTAAAAAAAATGATAATAAAATAAAAAAAACACACTCATGTTAACCAAACGAAAAACACACTTGCCCATTTATACTATATTTGTACACAATCGCAAACCGATCCGCAGGATTCTTGACGATGTTAAAAGCTTTTTTTCTTCTTCTTCTTCTTCCTACACAGTACAGCAATGATAAGATTTTGAATAGCTAAAGCTGGTAATTTTACCCTCCGTGTTGCAAGGGTGCGGCCGCAACACTGTCTTAACATGCCGATTCCCACCTGGACGCACACACAAACGTGCATGAAAAGAGGCAAGAGACAAAAGGAGAAAACGTTTTAATCCCGCTCTTGTGCATTTACCAGCTCCGATTGTGAACATGCAAGCATTCCGGGGAATATACCTCTGGGCAAACGCGCCGTCGCTCCCTGGGCTTCCGTCACTCGATAATCTGCACGGACCTGTACGCCGCCGTGGTGCTGTCGTTGATGAATAACGACTTGCTCATTCCTAGCTGCGGATCAAACGGTTCAAAAAAGAAGAGCTGTTAGAGAATTGCAGATTGCTTGCAATGCGCCTCTGATGGACAAGTTGCTTTTCCACCTATGCCATCGCATGTGTAAAATATAAAATCATTTTTTTCTTTTTTTTTCTAAAAATTGATTGTACATTCCTCCCCCAAAAACTATTAAGTGATCAAATTTAGTGTTGTAGTAATACACGAATAAGGAATGCCACCCACCTAGCAGCCGTGCTAATGCTAGCTTAGTGTCACTACCGCCGCTATTTTATTGACACTATGGTATACATCTTTCTTCGTTCTCTGTGACTATATATCACGACTACATACTTTCATAATTGCATCCCATCACGAATGTTTGTAAATCGTTCGCGAGAGGCGTGGCTTTGGTCAGAGATTTAAGGTGGTGGCGGATTAGCGAAGTGAGGCTACATTCAAATCTTGCTAGCAGTTTTAACACCGCAAAGGTGCCGTTTAACACTGTGCTTAAATATAGGAAGAATACTTTGAAAAAAAAAAAACAAATCAAAAATACTTTGATCATGATTCAATACAAATGTACTAAAATTTCTAATACAACTGAACTGTGCTTCGTGATTCTTTAGCAAACCACTCGTGGTACCAGTAGCATACAGTACTTTGAGAATCACTGCAATATTACATTTTGCCGCCTTCTTCAATTGAGATGTGAACTTTGCAGTGGGTGCTCGAACATATACGTGTCATTAAGTATGCCATACTTCTCCCTATGCCAAGTAGCAGACTGTGCGAGTCTTCTTGACAGCAACACTGCACAATCTCAGTGTCCTGACCTTTTTGTAATCTCTCAATTTCCCTCCATTACTCCTCCCACAAAAGACAGTGAGTGCTGAGAACCAGTCTGCCAGGATTCCAACCAGACTGTTTCTGTATTCACTCAACAACTTGGGTGGGGCTCGCCAGAGAAAGTGAATGTTCAGCCGAAGTAATAAAACACAAGCGAATACAAATGGCCGGCCATGTCGTATGTGTGCGTGTCTGTGGAGCCAAAAAGAATTACCGTAACTTAAGGTATCATACGCACCCCCAAAGTTGACCTCGAAATTCAGTTATTTATTTTTTTTTTTTTTTTGAGGTTTAAGATGTGTACAATTCTTTTAAGAAAACACAAAGGACCAGGCAAAACACATTTAATTGTATTTCAATGGGATTCAAATGAAACTGTCAAGCATTTCAGAAAAGCATTATCATTAAACAAAAGATAACCATAAAGAAATAAATGATGGTTGTTGTTCAGTCATCAGTCTTATTTAAAAAAAACAACAATAATATTTCACAAATTCTGCCTGGGTATGTAAACTTATGAGCACAATTGTACATATACGCAGTCATATGTACCCCTGTCATATTGGAGTAAAAGTGTAGTCTACACCTTTTTCATAACCTCTAGGTGGCATACTAGAATGAAAGTTTACAACTTTTTCATTGCCTCTTGGGGGCGGTGGCATAGTGGAATGAAAGCGTACAGCCTTTCATAACCTCTAGATGGCGGCATACATTTATAACATGGGAACGTCTTTTTCATTTTCTCCTATACCCATGTATAATGCGCACTATTGACTTTTGACAATTTTTTGGGGTAAAAAAAAAATGCGCGTTATACACGAGAAATTACGGTAAGTGTGCATGTTACGTTGCACTGTTTTCGTCATTTACCTTTTTCAAAATGCTTTGCAAGTTCTTGTCGTTCCATAAATGGTAGAGCAGCACAGACGCTGCTTTGCTGCCTTTGGGAAAAGCGCTGGAAAGAAAAGTAAAAAAAAAAAAAAAAAACAACTATATATGTTTGCCATATTGTAACACTGCATTTCATATACAGTAATACCTGTGGCTAAAAAGCAAAGCATGGCGAGTCTCTGTCGTTGAAATGCACAAGTACAGTTAATGAATGGGACAATCATTGCCCTGGTCAAATATCCACACTCTCCTTTATTTCTCTCTTTCCTCTTTTTTTGTAAAATAGAATAGAACTTTATTGTCACTGTCACGTTTTTTTTTTAATATAGCTGCAATAAAGCGGCCAGGCAATTGCGCTTCTTCCTTGGCAACGGTGCCATGTAATATGCCTCAAAATGTCACAACTCCAAGGGTTGCAGTTTTTCAGTTTTAGCGACTTGGTATTAATGCGACGCTCAATCGGCCGGTGTGCAGCTGTGAGTCACTGACTGTCATTTGTTCGCAATTTGTCCAGTTCAGCAGCGTCGTTGCGTGTGCGGCGGGCCTCAAGGCTTATGTTGCGAATACCACTGACACCGTTTTGAATAGTTGAAACTCACCCATTCCTGCTGAGGTCAGCCAGTGATGAAACCAAATCGCTATCGAGAAACTTCCTGTTGGCCTCCGTGTCCGCCATCATCAGATTCCGCACTGTGTTGCAAGCCGTCGCTACGCTTTCGTCGGAGTTGCCCAGTTCTCGGGGGCCAGCAGAGAGGAGGCCGGTGAGCTCCGGCAAAACCTGCTTTGCTACAGAAAAGACAAAAGGAGACACTCAAGACACCCTGGAAACGCGAGGACTGGAGACGACGCGTGGCTGCGCGTGGACATCTGATGCTTCTCACCCATGGAGGCTTGCAGGCTGCTGGTTCGGCCGATGTTACCCAGCAGGGAGACGGCAGCTTTCTGCAGGCTTTGCTTAGGCGACCTCAACAGAGGCGTAATGTGCAGCAGAGCCCCCAACTTCTGGACCAGAATCTGGCTCATGGCGCTAGAACCCTGGAACAGAAACAATTCATTAGCTTTTCCTTGTTGGAATTTAACATGAGTTCGAATGTGATTGATTAATTCTATTTCAGTTGTTGATTTTTACTAGCTATCTCGAAAAGATAAAAAAAAAAAAAAAAATAATAATGTGTGTTGTACAGGTTATAGGTCCCTTTAATAACGGAAAGCAGTTTTGAAAGTATTTATCTTGGTCTCATTTTTTTTTTTTTTTATATGACAAAAACCTGGCATTTGAACAAGGGTGTGTAGACTTTTCTTATCCACTGTGTTCCAAATTTTCCATCCACTCACCAATTCTTTGCTGGCAGTCAGGTTCTGCAGTGCACCGCAGCACGCCTCCAAGGTGCCGTCTTTCTGGGACGAGCTCAGCAGCGACAAGTAGGTCTGCATGGCTTTGGGGTGGCACAACCACTTGGCACCTTTTGGGTCACCTTCGTCCAACATGGCTTGAACAGTGTCAAATGAAAACTGAAGAGAAAAGCAGAAGGAAGTGGTCACCTCGGACAAAAAAGCTGCACAGGGGGGGGGGGGGGGGGGGGGTGCTATTTACCTGCTTTGGAACCTTGCCACTCTTGGGGCTGAAGCAGCCAACCGTGGGGCTTTTCCTGCCCGATTGGCTCTCCGTTAAAGGGACGAGGTCAGCAAAGCACTTGGGGGACTCGGCCTCCAGCTGGTAGGTCAAGTTATGGAGGATGCAGGCACAGTTCTCCACAGACTGCATCAAGGACGCAGAGATAGAATTCAAGTAGCGTTGAATTGAAAATGAATTAAAAATTAAAAACGGGCGCAGCTTAATGAATTTGAACATTGTGGAAATTGCAATTGATTTTGATAGTTGGTTTCACTTTTTGCATTGAACTGCTGACATACATGACATTTTGTACGATATTCTGATTTATTGACATGCACCTGTATATATTAAAGCAGGGATTCTTAACTGGTGGGTCCCGTACGCATTTTGTGTGGGTCGCAGACAGCTAGTTGAAACTAATACAGCGCAGCTCAGCCTTTGGCTAGCGGATGTCATGGCAAGCAATATGCCTTTGGCAGTACCTACTGTATGTTTTCAGGGGCTATTTTAAACCGCAAAAAAAAAAAAAAAAAAAAAAAAATACACTCTTTATTTTTCTTAACGTCTCTGAAAGCGGGTTGCGACTTTGCAACAATAGGAAAATAGGGGTCTCGGGGTGACAACAGTTGAGAACCATTGCATTAAAGAAGTCCTTCGGGTATGAAGAAAGATTTAACACAAGCCGTCTTTCCTTAAGGAGGTCTTACTGCACGCATCTCAAGAGAAACAAACGAATACTCACGACTGTGTACTGTTGCCAAAGGCGAGATTGACAGGAAAAGCCAGTGCAAGCCATTTAAAAGAAGCTTTATGTGCGTGCAAATGATCTGGAGCGTGCACTCATTTTATAAACTGTGAGAGTCTCATGAGACTTGGGCGTTAACCTTGCGCAGTTCGCAGCACCAAAAATTCCAGTCAGGCGGCCAAACGATGCTAATGATGTAACATGATCCAGAATTTTTTTTATTTAATTAAGGGTGTTCCAAAAGTCACTTTAGACCTCTCATTCTATTTGGTTTCAGGTATCATTTGGACAAATGTGAGGGCATCAGCATTTGACAGCTTAGTCTCTGCAGTTTTTGTCAGCAAACGATTGCCTTGCCCAACAACAATTGACGTTAGAGCGACATAGCAAAATTGCCGCCTGGCGTCACGTTTTTCTCTCCGTCTCTGATTGCGGTTCAGCGTGAGTTTGAGAAGCTTTACGGTGGTCACTCGCTCCGTCGCGTATGACAATTTAGGCTTTTTCCATGGCAAGTTTCTCGAAACGGTGACGACCGTCGAGCCAGCTGCTAATTTGACGTGCGTGAACGAGTGCCGACTACGCACAAACGAATGACTTTTCTGACCGCTGACCAGCACCCATTGTTGCGCTGCGAAACAACTCCCTGCAGGCCTATCAGAAAATGCGGCGTGGTAACCTTGTCATCGGGGTTGTCGTCGGCAACACAGGACTGCAGGTAGCACATCAGGGAGTCGATCAGTCCGCGGCAGTCTCGCATTGCCATCCGCTCCCTGAGCTGAGCACAGCTCAGGTTGCTGCAAACGGTCCAATTTTGGCTTAGTCAGGAGGTTTACATTTTTTTATGATGAAGTCACAAATGGCCTTCGAGCTTTAATTCGAGAGCCTTGATATGCAGCTTAAGGTCCATGTACTAGTACGCTCTCTGCGCACGAGTGGAACAAGTGTCTTCCTACTAAGTTTTTTTTTTTGTTTTCTTCATCAGCAGTAGAACATTTCTGCACACTAGTAGGAGCACTTTGGCATACTAGTTCACAACTACATGTTACTAGTGAGGCAAAAGTACTCGTGGGCATTTTGGTGCTACTAGTAGGGTCCAGGAGGCCACTATCACATGACAAATACGTACGAGTTGGGCATTGTAGTGTTACTAGTGCAGCACAGTAGTTTAATGGTAAAGTTTAATTGCATACTAGTAGGCAAAAGGTGATACAAGTACTGGAAGAAATTACACTGTTGAAGGCACAGTCGCTCTACTAGTGCATCATAGTCTTTCCACTAGTGCGCCGAATTGTCTAGTAAGGACAAAGATTAAATCTAGTCATTTTACTAGTGCACTGAATTGTTCTACTAGTGAGGACAAAGAGTGCACTAGTTTCCAGTTACTAGTGCAGCACAGTAGTTTACTAGTCAAGTTTAATTGCATACTGGTCAGCCAAAAGTGGTACTAGCAGTGGAAAAAAATGACACAGTGTGCTAGAGACAGTCTTTCTACTAGTACATCCTAGTCATTCTGCTAGTGCACTCAATTGCGCTACTGAGAAACAGGGTGCACTAGTACACGGCCCTTGAGCTGGATATGAAGCACAACGCTCGAAATTTGTCTTTCCCTGACATCCGAGTGTGCGCTCACCGCAGACAGCCCGTGGTGTTGTAGAAGACCTCAGGGTGGATGTTGTTGGTGGCGCTGTCGTCCGACCAGCGCGTGAACGGCACCGCCACGTTCTCCGTCAGGGCGGGCAGCGCCGTGGCTATGAGTTCTCCCTTCAGCTCGTCGGCGGACGACAAGTTCCACAGCAGGCCTGCGCTCGTCAAAGGAAACACTCGGTCCCTCTTGCCCAAAAATGATATTTTGCATCGGTTGCAAGAGCGCACCTGTGATCTGTTTCTGGGTCTCGCTACATTCTGTCTCCTTTAGTAACTGCAGCGCCTTCGCGATGCCGCCACAGTGCTGGACCTGCAGCTTATTCTTGTGGTTCTTGAAGACCAGGTTCCTCAAGGCCCCGGCGGCGGCCTGGCTCACAGCCGGACTCGGGCTGCGCAGCAGGGACACAAGAGTCGGGATCCCCTCGAGCTGGAGAACCTGATAGAGAAACACTTGCGTTAGCGCACGGACGCAGACAACAACAATCCAATCCAACGCGTGATTGAGTCCTTTTGATCGTGTAAACATCCAATAAAACTCTCTCTTTGTGGTTTCTGGCATTTCAAAAAGGTCGACATGTGTTGGAAAAGACTACGGCTCGTCCTCGGCGATGCCGGCTTGCAGCTGCCTCTCAAACGCTGCGTTTGAAGACGCAACGCCGACATAAATTCCTTGCGCGTGCTGAAATAATCTATTTGTATCTCAACTTCCCAGTATTTTGTGTGCTCCAGTTGAAACGGCAGACGCAATCCGGCGCATGCCCGGTTAGTAGATCGGTTAGTAGATTGCGTTTAATTCCCACGTACAAAACGTGTCGAGAACAAAGTTTTTCCACTTGCAAAAAAATTCCTGATGCTTTACTGATGCTGAAAAACTAGTTCACCCTTTTGTGACCTTGCGGCTGGATTATTATGAAACGAGTAAGTAAGTAATTCTGTAAAGACCAGCTGGTCCCAAAAGTCACTGGGCGAGTTCTAACTCAAACCAGGAGAAGAGATCCTAATTTTGTACTAGCTTCTATGCATTGACTACCAAACACTTCATGGCCAGGAGGTAGAGTCTTTAGCTATCAGGTTCCTCTTCAATGGAACCATTTTCTTGACATAGTCCTACTATTCAGGACATAAACATAAAACTTTCCTTTATGATGAAGATTAAGGTCCGGGATGACTTAGGCTTGTCCTGGCTCATCCCTTGGTTCTGCTGCCGTAGCTCTAGACTGCTGCAGGATCTTATTGGATCTCAGTGAGGCCAGGAACGGCGGTGTTGGGAGCGGACCAGTATCGTCAGTCTTGCCTCATCGTGGGCCTCTTACCGTTGTCGATACGGCTGTCGTCGTGCCCATTGTTCTCTTGTCCCGCTTTCCTGTTTCTGCTCTATCGACCATCTCTCCCTCCGCTCTGTCTTTCCATCTCAAAGCAACTGACAGAGGCAGACGGTCGGCCCACGGAGCCTGGCTTCTGTTCGAGGTTTCTACCTTAGATGTTAATTAAGAAACGAACTTGACAAGACCTTCCTGATTTTAACGCAGATGTACTGATTTATAATGGTAACCTTGAACACGTTCATCTGGTAATAGAGTCTGCTATGTGCACTGACCTCTTGTTTGGCACGATCGTCTTTA
Source organism: Phycodurus eques (assembly GCF_024500275.1). Taxonomy (NCBI): domain Eukaryota; kingdom Metazoa; phylum Chordata; class Actinopteri; order Syngnathiformes; family Syngnathidae; genus Phycodurus; species Phycodurus eques. The sequence goes on from NC_084525.1 coordinate 48,367,582, forward strand.
AAAGTGGTTTGCTGAATGATGGTGGCACCACACTGCTGGAACTTCTCCTCAGGGTGAGACAAGAACTCCACAGCTTCCTTGATGGTCAAATCCGAGACGTTCAGGGAACTGTTGACGCTGCGGACGAACACATTTTTTTGGGTTTAGTGAAGCGCAATGCATTTCTTCTTCTGCTGCGAACAACAACAACAAAAAACATGTCAACAAGAAGCAAACTCACGCCGATTGTTGTTCAATCTTGGACGTTTTGATGGCCTGAAACTGGTCGGGAGGCGCTTCCAAAAAACCCTGTCGGCCCCCGCCTTTGTGGATGCCATTGCTCGCGGAGTGTGTGCTGAGTCTCTTCACGTGACTCTGGCTGCTCTGCCCTTTGACTCTCTAGCAAATAACACTCGCATAAATAAGTACTGGGATGAATGATGAAAACACGTCAGCAAGTCGCCACAAGAAGAAGTGATCACCCTGATGCTTGCAGGAGCCAAAGCAGGATCACTGCGGCTGGGTTTCATCCCGATGGGACTTTGAGGCCAGTTGGAAGCGCTGATTTGTTGATCCCATCCACCGGAGGAGCTGTGGTGTCTTACTCCCAGGCCTTTGGTGGACAGGGACCGACTCCTTTGGGAATATTGCTACAAAATGAAAACATTTATTTGAATTAACAGCCACATGAAAAAGTCCTTATCTGCTGGATTACCGTGTAAATCCCTCATACAAAGGTTGCATGCCTTCGCTTTTCTTTTCCTCTCCGGTTTACGTTGAGGGCGGCAGAAAGCACCGAACAATCGCACACAGACCAGGAGCAGGTAACGTAATATGTGCAAACTGGAGACTCACAACCAGAGCGGCTAAACACAGAAGCGCTTTGTGTGCATGCGAGCTCAAGCCCAGTTCAGTCCCGGTGCAATGAAACAGCTTGATCTCTTCTGCTGCGTCGTCAAGTTTATTTTGCCCGGGAGCGCCTTACCGCGATTGACTTCTCGGTAAAACGCAAAACATAATTAATCACTGCGGATGATTAATATGACTTTTACCTGAATGGCATAGCCTACTGTTATTTGGATAGATTTTTTTTTGCCCACCGGCTTCAAAGTTCTACATGCGTCAACAGTGTTACCCGAAGCATGGATTGTTTTTATCTATGGAGACAGTGATGCTTTATTTTAAAAGACAATGTTATTTTATCTAATCACAGGCCTACAATCAGTCGAAGATCACCACTTTATTTGCAGTTAGTGAGTACAATAATAGAATTAAAAAGGAGCAATTCAATGGTGACCGGGAAGTGCATCTGGGGTTTTAAATTGTATTTATTATTATTACAATTTTTTTTTTACATTTGCTTTGATTACGGTCGATAATTCATCATAACCTGTGGTAAAATTGACACAGATTGCTTGTGACAATTGCCCAAACATGAACTCGGTATTGTAATTGTCTGGGGGTGTTGTTTCATTCAAGCTTTTCCTGCTCCTTGTGTTCGACAGCAACAAATGGTATTTAATGACTGATTATGTAAAAACATGTAAATTATGTCATATGTAATCATAATAATTACCAGTGGATTTCTCTGACGCATCCAGCAGCATAACAAAAGTTGCATACCCTCAGCCCGTCACATTCACAAGGCATGACTAATTGTTTGGCTCGGTAAGCTCTCCCCGTGTTTGCTTGGCCGATCGATAGGCAGTCACATCACTTAACGTTTAACTACGACTGTTTGCTCGGTTATCCTGAAACTTCACTGTCAAACTAAACAAAAACAACTGTACATAACTAAATAAAAGAATTTGACATTGCATGTATTTATTTATTTATTTATTTTTTTATAAAACAACCTCAATCACTTAGAATGTCTGCTGGCTTAATTGCTAAGGCATAACGCAAAATGCCAGTGCTCATGAATAGCATTTATGTTGCGGCGTTATAACGCTTCAAGCGCCGGTTATTTTGGGGCGGCAATATAACAATACTCACGGCCATATGTTCTTTGTCCTCTGCGAAAAATTACTCGTATTACTGCAGCTTGCTGAGTCACTTAGTTGTGAACCTCGTCTTCGTTTGCGTCTGTATGACTGTACTGTACTGCTCCCCGGTGGCCAAAGCACGCACACAAGAAGAAGCGCGAGGACTGGAACGGATTCTTACACTTTCCATTCATTCCAGTAGGGGAAAATATTTTCAGATACAAGTGTTTTGAGTTTGAGCGTGGTCGCACAATAAATTTAACTCGTAAGTCAAGGCCGTTATATAGTTACATGAGTTGGGACCTAGATGTAGCGGTCCACCCTGCATTATTCGACAGCCAATCACAGGGCACATACAGACAAACAGCCATTCACGCCAAGTTTGAGTTTTCCATGCATGCATGCCACATTCACGATTCATGACAGACGTGTGGCAATGTTCTAAAACAAATGACAAAATAAAACGCTTCAGAATCAGCGGATTTGGCTCTCTTCAAGCGCACTCGCAGAAAGCGACGGGAGTGTTACGCAAGAGAAACAAATACCGCTTTGTTGTACGCCGCCGACTTGGAGACGCCGAAGGTGCCGTTGGCTTTGCTCGGCAAAAACTGGAACGTTCCAAACTCGTCCAGCGGTGACAAAGGCGGCAAAGTTGGCCCTGCGGAAGGACGACACTTATGAGGGTGGGGCGGCGGAGAAAATAAAACAGTAACACACGAAAGCACCGCGCAAGCACAGGGCGCCATGCCAAAGGGACGATTGTCAAACATGTTTGTCTGGATTCACAGACGGAATCAAAACATGGCGAGGCCTCTTAATGAACATCACATACGCATGACAGAAATACTTTTAACTGGGGGGGTGTTAGTCTTCACGTTTCCACCGTGTTCAAGTATGTTTTTGCCGTCACTCTTCCTTCTATTTGCACGTTCAAAATCAACAACATGAGTCATAGCAACATTATAAGTTCTCCCAAACTAAAACTATAGCGATAAGTCAGTAACAGCAGGAAGAATATATTCAATTGATTTACTCTTAAAATGATCATATATATTTTTTTTGGGGGGGGGGTGTTTAACCACAATAAAACAGCTTCTACTGAATAAACCAGTAATGTAGTGGGGTATCAAACAAGCTTGACTGTAAGAGAGGGGTTATTCTTTTCTTTCTGTACTCGCTTATTTTTCCGGAAAAAAACCAACAACAACAAAAACCCCAAGGGTGCACGCTTTGAAACACGACATGCATGATGACATAACAATACAACCGAGCTGAGTTTGGAACTCGCTCGCCCTACTTTTGTTTTCTTGATCAAGTCTAACATCGAGATGCGTGCCATAGTTTGAGGATGGGCTGTTTGGCACGAGGCCTGACGTGACTTTACCAACTGCGTACGACATTTCGCACTCGGACAAAGTGTCAGCAAATCATGACATGGGAATGTGTAGAACTCATCTGACAGCCACTAGCGTTCTATACCAAGATTCGCAATTTTGCTGAACGTTTCTTCGTGTGATTTGCTTCTTGCGCTTTTTGTGTGCGTGAGCACTCAAGCCTAAAAAGGCCTCTGTGTGCGAGGAGTCTAAAGCCTCTGGGTCACATTCCTTTCTTGGAGTCAGCGAAACATCCCTGCAGGGAAAGTCGGACAAAGTGCTTGAGCGGATGCGGCCGTGCATCTCCCGCACACTGCACTGCTGTCACTTTATGCATATGAGCAAGACTATACCTGAGAATTTCTCATTTAAATTTTTTCGAATTTTTTTTTTTTTTAACATATTCCAAGCATCCCCCAAAAATTTGGCTGTCACTATTTTCCATGACTTCTGATGTCAAACACAATTCATTGTTGAAAACTATATAATCAGTTATAATTAGAAATGCGTAGGCAATTGTGTTCCCGTAATTGTACGACGACGTGATACATTTCATGATTAACAGTCACAATATGAATCATAATGGCCCCGCCGTGAAAATGAATTCGATTCCCACCAACTCGAAATGAAATAAAACAATAATCTAAAAGTGTCAGATGTGCTACACCCACAAAAACGGAAGGTTCTACACGGTACTCAAATGGTTCCGTGGCTTGTATGCACCGCTTTTGGGGTACTACTGTATTTCGCACCATATTTTGATGGATGCTCTATTAATAAATATTCGTATTTTGCACCCAATGTGGTGCTAAAATAGATGGAAACATTTTACTGTGTAGAAGTTCCAAACTAGTGGAGAAGTGCCGTTCTTGCCGTGTTTGGACTTGCTCCTCTTGATGGTCTGCACTTGATCCAGCACCCGGTGCGCCCCCGTGTGCAGCCTGGCGTCGGAGGGCAGAGCCAGCGAGGTGTCCTCCGGGCTGCCCACAGTCACGGCCGAACGCAGCGGCTCGGCGAGCATCATCGTCGGCTCCTGCTCGCTGCTCGCTCGGTCGAAGGGAACGCTCGTCGTCCGGACGTGCGCGAGTGGGGAAAAACAGCAGAGGCGGGGTCCGGACCCGTCGCCCAGCTCCGCCCTCCGCCTCGTGCGCCGCGCCCAGCCGAGGTGGGACCGCCGATGACGGTTCGCACAGTGACGACTGCAAACGTGTACGCGAGTGCACGTCGGCGTACTTCGGTTTGAGGTGTGATAGAATAAGTGACTCCCGCCATAAGTGAACATCCACGATGTAGAAATAATGTTTGGGTAAAAAAAAATAATGGGGGGAGAGGGAGGAAGAAAAAAAAAAAAAAAAAAAAAAGTGTTTTTTTTTTTTTTTAACTTGGTCTTCAAACACACTTTTAAAACAATACACGCGCATTTAAACATATTGAGAGAGAGTAAGAGCAAGAGCAATGGGTAAGAAAAATGGCGAAAATATCAAAATAAATCATTTTAAAAAATTTATTTGCACCCCGGAGAGACTACCTGTACTATCAATTGCCTTAAATTGCTTGTTAAAAACAAAAAAAATGTGCAATAATGAAAAACAATATTATATATATATATATCAGGGGTTTACTGTAAGAGGAGTATATTTCATTATGATGTGTGATATAATAATAGTAAAGGAGTCAATACTGATATACAGGGACAGTCGAAACAAAGGTCAAACTGACCCAGGAATGTGATTGCAATGAGGGGGTGGGGGTGGGGCGGCCCTCCCGTGCTGGTCCAGTCGACGGCAAAAGTGGCAACAGCAAAGCTGACGACGGTTCTAGCAAGCCAAACAATACGCTGGTGGCGGACGTTTTGAGGCCTGAAAAGCAGCCGAAGAACTTGAGAATGGCGAATAATTAAAGAGGACGATGTGGTCGAGGGGACTTTTTGCTCATATCGGGGCCTGGCTTGACCAAATCGTGTCTCTGAACAGTCCGGATTTTCTATCGGTTTGACTACAGATGCTCACACAATTTAGTAGCGGGTGATGTTGACTTATATATTTGAAGACAAAGGGCCGAAAATGTTCCCGAGAAAGGTTGTCAGAAAGTACGCGGGGTGTTTTTAGAGCACGTCCTTCTATAGCAGCCCTCAATGGCGAAAGACAAGCCCGTCCTTGGCCAGTAGGATTCGCTCCTTTCCTATACGCGAGACTTCCGATTTGGTTTCTTCGAGGACTTTGGGTTCACCGACGCTGCCGTTCCATTAGCTCCGACTATTGGGGGTCCAATTAGGAACCTCTTCCTCAGTTGGACGAGACCTGAAGTCGGACGAGGTTTTCTAGCCGCTGTGAAAATGGAGATGCTGTCATTTGGCCTTCAGGGCGACTCCTCACATTCCCTTGAAATTGCCGGTCCATAATTGTGACGCTGAACATTTTTCTGCTTGCCGCTCCATGCCCCTTTTTGAGTGAAACTCTCGCAGGTAGACAGACGTGAGGTGACTCACTTCGAAGCTCGTTTTCTGCATTCCACCTCTCGAAAAACACATTTTGTGTCCGAACTGTAACGCCTCCATGTGCAGCTCTATGAGAAACCATGATAATATTCGGACGATAAGAAGCAAGCGTTACTTGTTTGGGTTGGGCTTCGGTTACGTTCGGATCTTGTGAGAATGAAACACCAGACAACAATTGTGAGTTTAGGTTGACCTTCGGTGTTGTGACGGGACATCGTGACTCACTGCTTTGAGTTTCTTCTCCACCCATTTTCTTTCTTCTTTCTGCTGGCTTAGATTGTAAACTAATTATTACTCACTGCACACAAGTTTCTCCTCCTTTCCAACAAAATTCACAACTGTCAGTCCCCCCCCCCCCTCCCCCTCCCCCTCCACGCTTGGTTTCAATCTCGAGCAAACCATTAAATGCTATTCAAACAGTCGGACGAGGATTATGTTGGCGAGGTGGAACAGGTCACGGCACGAGCAAGCTTAGCGAAGCGCATCGTGACAACGAGGAGGAGGGGAAAAAAATAAATTAAACACAGTCATGTGAGCGCATAACCGGATTGTTTTTTGGTTACATTTGTGCAAGTGTACATTTTCCCACCACACCCTTCACACCTACAAAGCAACAACTCAATGTTATGTCTGTAAAGTTCCAGTGCTTTAACAATGGGCGTCACTATGGATGCTTACAACAGCTCAAACAAAGGCCAAATTGTTTCATATTAGGTTGAAAACTATTTAGCCTTAAAAAAATAAAATAATAATAATCCACAGTAACTGCCATTTAAGACAAATGTCTATACTAGTGATTCTTGTAGTGTGGTATGCAGTCTCCCTCTAGTGGTACATGAAGGATATTCACTGCCTGAATACAATTCAGTTGTATTTAACTTAGTTCAATATATCTGCATTAAGGCTTTATGAACTTTGTTTTTACACATTTAGGTCGAATTGTATTCAACTTGTGCAGTACATTTCGATAGATTTATTCAAAAACGTTTGAAACTTTCCTACATTCAAGCACAGTTAATGTTTAAACTTGAGAGTTAAGAGTGGCGTACAAGAATATTACATATTCAGTACTGTACTTTTTAGGCTTTATGCTAAACTTGATTTCTAAAGTATCTGAGGCACTGTCCTGTGCTAGAACTGGATAATAATAGTAATAATAGCAATACAATAGGGTCTCAGGGGAAAAAAAAAAAAAAAAAAAGAAAAACTTAAATAGAAGTGTAATTTTTGGATTTATGTAATTCAAATGGACCCCTACTGTTTGTTGCAGATAGTGTAAAGCCCCCCTTAAGGGGTTAATTTGCTATATTAGGGAAATGAGGCAACAAAAAAAAAAAATGCACTTCGACTTTTTGGTCGCGTAAAGCAATTGCGGCATCAACGTGTGACACAATAGTAGGCTATACAGCCACAAATCACTTGCACTTCACTCAACGAATTTGTCACGACAGGAGCCAACACACACTCGTATTTATGTGAACAACGCTGTTGTTAGAATTGATGACATGATCAAACTTTGACAAACCCCCCCCAATACACACAAATAGTCAATCAATGCAGTCAAAACTACAGTCCCAACATGGACTCCTAACTCAGGCGCAAAATTTGACCATGCAAGTTACAAACATTAAAGATTGGCTAAAGAGTCCTGTCTTACTCATGTAGGGATGCTCCCACCTAAAGTACAACTGACCATGTGACGGTGTACAAATATTTGTAAGCATTACCAGATTCGTCAGCCAGTTGCTTGGCAGGTTTATGTACAGTAGACGTTTAAGCGTTCAGTAAATGTGAGGCAACAGTGCCACCTAGCAGATATTATGCGCTATGCATGTTGTACAAGCAGCTTGATTCTAGAACAGGTGCACTTTGCTCCATTTCGAATAAAACCCTTCAATTACACACACACACACACACACACATTTCAAATATGGCATTAAATGACACATTTTCACAGCCTGGACATTTGTAATCCAAAGGTTACTTGAAGAACTGGAACAGTACTTGGTGGGTCCTGCAAACACCATGATTTTATTGGCATAGCCCAAGAGGCACATAATCAATGTACTTCATGAGCAGATGTGACTACAGACAGGAATACGGCAAAAACGGCGGCACGTGGCTCAGCGATTGTGGTTATTGACGAGTGAAAGTGCTGGCTCAAACTTTCGTGGTGCCAATACAAAAACACACATCATTGTCACCGTTCACATCATTGATAATCCTGCTAGTAGTTGAGGGTATGATAGTCAACTAACAGGTGTTGCTAAATAATGCTTAAGTGTACAGAGAGGCTAAGACATACCACAGAGCAAAACAAAACGCAAGTGTCAGTTAAGAGGACTTTACCCCAGTGCACTGTGGGTTACCGTAACACGGACTGTACCATGCTGGCATACGTTTAAAAAAAAAAAAAAAAAAAAAAAAAAAAAGACTTTTAGAGTATTAGCTCTTGTGTTGATAAAAAGATCATTTGCTTTTACAAAAAAAAGTATATTTCACTCATTTTGGCTTATAAAAAGTACCATTAAAAATGTAGTGTACATGTCCTATACAGTGCGTCAGTGCTCCTCAGGTCAGGGCTTTATGAAAGCACATTTGAATCCCAACTCACACGGAGGTAGAAATAATGCAGCAAAAGCAAATAAACATCCATCCATTTCCTTTACCGCTTATCCTCACGAGGATCGCGGGCTGCTGGAGCCTATCCCAGCTATCTTCGGGCGGGAGGCGGGGTACACCCTGAACCGGTCGCCAGCCAATCGCAGGGCACATAGAAACAAACAACTATTCGCACTCACATTCACACCTACGGGCAATTTTAGAGTCTTCAATCAACCTCGCACGCATGTTTTTGGGATGTGGGAGGAAACCGGAGTGCCCGGAGAAAACCCACTCAGGCACGGGGAGAACATACAAACCCCACACAGGCGGGGCCGGGAATTGAACCCCGGTCCCCAGAACTGTGAGCCAGATGCGGTAACCAATCTTCCACCGTGCCGGTGCAAATAAACAGTTCGGGGAATTATCTTCCTTTCAAAACGCCGACGCCTTCGCGTCAATGACTTTGTGGCCAGAAAGACGAAAGCAATCTTGAACACTTGCTTTCGAATTTGTTCTTTTCTTACTCCCAATCAACTTTTAAAAAGGGACTACTCATCACTATTTGTTTCATTCAAAATTTGAATTCCCATCTTCTCATGTATCATCATTCTCCAAACTTGTGCACTTTTGACTGATTCAGGTTATCGTGTCATTAGAGACAGAACAGCTGAAGACAGTTATGGTAGTTACGATAAGAGTGATGAAATAGAGAGAAAAAAAAAAAAAAAAATCTACAGTGGCTATATAAAGTTTACACACCCGTTTAAATGCCAGATTTTTGTGACATAAAAAAAATGAGACCAAGATAAATAATTTCAAAACTTTTCACCATTAATGTGACCTATAGTCTGTACAACTCAAATGAAAAAAAAAAGAAAATCTTTGAGAAGGAAAATAAAAATAAATGAGATAATGTGGTTGCAAAAGTGAGCACACCCTCTAATAACTTTCCTGACAATTTCTGAGTCACTTTTGCCAACACAAGCCATGGTCAACAGAGCTTCCAAAGCCTCAGAGGGATGTCATGGTGGAAAGACATCCGTCAGGTGAAGGGTACAAAAGAATTTCCAAGGAATAAAAAAATAATAAAAAAAGACGGCGGCCATCATCAAGTGGAGAACATTGCACTACTGACAACTGCATATCCAAAATTTCAAAATTGATGAAAAGACAATCAGAAAATTCATCAAGGAGATTCCCAAGAGGCCGACCGCAAAAACGAAGGAGCGGCAGGAACGTCTGGCAAGTAGTGGCTGTTCAGTACACGAGACAAACATTGCCCGTCTTCTTGATATGTCAGGGCTGGTAAAATGGAAGCCTTATCTTACAAACAAAAACATCCACACCCCGCTACATTTTGCAAAACCACACTTGAAATCACCCAAACACACGTAAAATTTTGGATTTATCGAACCATAACAAATTTCCCCACATTTTGGCCATAATTCCAAAGGGCAGAGTTTGACAAACACAACACGGCTTAGCACCAAAACGCCGCCAAACCTACAGTGAAGCATGATGGCGGCATCATAATTTGGGCTGTTTTTCTGCAGGTGGGCCTTAGTCAAAGTGGAGGGAATTATGAACAGTTCACAAATACCAGTCGGTGTTAGCACAAAACCTTTACGCTTCTGCAAGAAAGCAAAAAAAAAAAAAAAAAAAAAAAAAAAAAAAGTCACGAAAAGACAGTAAACATCTAAACATTATTTGAGGTTAATGAAAGGGGACTTGGTATTTGAATTCAACAGCCGTCAATGGCAGTGAATGAGTTAACAGAAGTTGGAATTTGACTGCTTGCTTCCAAACACAGCCACAACCCAGGGTGTGCACACTTTTGCAACCACACGATCACAGTTTGCTTATTTCTAGCTTCCCCTCACGAAAAAGTTTGAACTGGGGTGTTTAGACCTTTATACCCAGTGTAAATTCAAAGTCACCGCTCCCTCTATATTAAGTCAACGACACGTCGGCTTCGCTGGCAATGACCTCGAACGCATCACCACTCAGATCTGCTCACTTTAAACCAACTAAAATGCTTCAGCACTTTTCTTTCAGAGGCTAGTTATTCTTCGTGAACATGTATAAAAAAGGACAACCGAACATGAACAGATTATTTACACTTTGTTTTGACTTTAGTGTTTCAAATTGCGTGATCTGCTTATGACCGCACTTTGCAGTGATGGGGAGGCGTACACTGTTTGTGTGTGTGAGAATCTGTTTTCTTGAGCTGAAAATGGCTGACTGATGCAACACAGGTAAGACAGTCAGGACAGTCTTTGCGCGCCCATTACGCGCTAGTCGTTAACTAGTCGGTAAACGTGGTACTGTGCTCCGTGTTCACTGGTGGAAACTTCAAACACAAAAGCGAAACACAACAGAGTCTCCTGAGTTTCTCTGTTGGACACCACCTGGTGGACGATAAGGAGAAAGCGCAGGTCAGAACATGACTAACGGCCAGCGCCAGTAACCTAATCTTGTGTAATCACAATCTACAATAATACAGTGGCAGCTCTCAAATCAAATGACTCAAAGCTAGGACAAGTCGCAATTCGACCAATATTTGTTTACTGTTATCCTTTTTCGTTTTGTTGTGTATTGCAGTCCGAGCATGCCATAGACCTTTTCACACAGCGCTTGGTTTTTGCGGGGTACTGGCTGGTAATGTCGGACTTTGGACCTCCCCCCTCCAAATGTCCGGAACAATCGGTGTTACTGCCATAAGTCAGTGTTAAGTGATTTCCGTAATAAAATACTGACATTCTGTAACATTTGGCTGCTCTGTAATTATTATTTCCTCCACCATCTCAATGTTGTTTACTGTACAACTCCGTCAACGTCTCGAGCAGTTTTCATGCTGAAATCTCTACCTCTCCTATTGGACGTGTTGCCTGCTACAGTGCAATGCTGTCAGAATTGAACCCCCGCCCCCCCAAACAGCAGCAACACAATGAATGGGTTGGTTGACAGCGCACGGCAGTGTGAAAAGGACATAACTGGTCGCAAAGCTAACAGTCATTTCATTTCTTAAATAATTTTACTGAATTTATGAGGAAAAGAAAGATGTACAGTGGGCATGGAAAGTATTCAGACCCCCTTAAATGTTTCACTCTTTGTTATATTGCAGCCATATGCTAAAATCATTTAAGTTTGTTCTTTTCCCCCATTAATGTACACACAGTACCCCATATTGACAGAAAAAAATGGTTTAAATTTTTGCAGATTTATTAAAAGAAAACTGAAATATCACATAGCCACAAGTATTCAGACCCTTTGCTGTGACACTCATTTAACTCGGGTGCTGTCCATTTCTTCTGATCATGTTTGAGATGGTTCTACACCTTCAATGGAGGCCAACTGTGTTTGATTATACTGATTCTCCTTGATTAGGAAAGTCACACACCCGTCTATATAAGCCATTACAGCTAACAGTGAATGTCAGCGCAAATGAGAATCATGAGGTCAAAGAACTGCCTGAAGAGCTCAGAGACTGTGGTAAGAGACAGATATGGCCAAGGTTACAAATACATTTCTGCTGCACTTAAGGTTCCTAAGAGCACAGTGGCCTTCCTTCAATGGAAGACGTTTGGGACTATCAGAACCCTTCCTAGAGCTGGCCGTCCAGCCAAACTGAGCAAACGGGGGAGAAGAGCCTTGGTGAGAGCGGTAAAGAAGAACCCATAAATCACTGTGGATAAGCTCCAGAGATGCAGTCGGGAGATGGGAGAAAGTTCTAGAAAGTCAACCATCACTGCAGCCTTCTACCGGTCGGGGCTTTATGGCAGAGTGGCCCCGACGGAAGGCTCTCCTCAGTGCAAGACACCTGAAAGCCTGCATGGAGTTTGCCTAAAACACCTGAAGGACTCCAACATGGTGAGAAATAAGATTCTCTGGTCTGAGGAGATCAAGATAGAACTTTTCGGCCTTAATTCTAAGTGGTATGTGCGGAGAAAACCAGGCACTGCTCATCACCTGTCCAATACAGTCCCAACAGTGAAGCATAGTGGTGGCAGCATCTTGCTGTGGGGGTGTTTTTCAGCAGCAGGAACAGGATCACTGGTTGCAATCGAAGGAAAGATGAATGCGGCCAAGTACAGTGATATCTGGGACGAAAACCTTCTCCAGAGTGCTCAGGACCTCAGACTGGGCCAAAGGTTCACCTTCCAACAAGACAATGACCCTAAGCACACAGCTAAAACAACGAAGGAGTGGTTTCAAAACAACTCTGTGACTGTTCCTGAATGGCCCAGCCAGAGCCCTGACTTAAACCCAATTGAGCATCTCTGGAGAGACCTGAAAATGGCTGTCCACCAACTTGTACCATCCAACCTGACAGAACATCATTCCCCAAAAGACTCATGGCTGTATGAGCTCAAAAGGGTGCGTCTACTAAATGCTGAGCAAAGGATCTGAATACTTATGGCTGTGTGATATTTCAGTCTCTTTTTTAATAAATCTGCAAAAATGTCAACAATTCCATTTTTTTCTTTCAATATGGGGTGCTATATGTACATGAATGAGGGAAAACAAATGAACTTAAATGATTTTAGCAAATGGCTACAATATAACAAAGACTGAAACATTTAAGGGGGTCTGAAGACTTTCCGTAGCCACTGGGGTTTTCCCCCTAAAAGGAACATGTTCAATTTTCTGAGCAGATGTACTCTGAGTATATGACAATATGACAAATGGATGATCACATAGTGGGTGTGGTTATTTACCAGTGAAAAGTGGTGACTCAGACTATGATGGTGTAAAAACTATAACACACTCGTTACTCTTGTAATCTTGCTACCAGCATTAACTCCACACTGCCAGGCACATGTACCAACCTGTAGTATGGTGAAGTTCTCCAACACGCTGTTCATCATATATTTCTCCGGTAGATGTTTGAGTTTGTGGATGAAGTTGATCATATATTCACACATAGGTGAACGATGGATGCGGAACACAAACTTGCCTCCCTCCGTATGTGCGTATTCTGTCTGAGGTGTGTGGGGAGAAAGAGGGCTGACAACTTGCTGGCGTTTTGATGGTTACTTGGATTGAAAGTGGTTTCTAGCTTTGCTTACCTCAACCTTCTCCACCACCTGTTTGCCAAAGGAGCAGACCTTTGTCGAGACACTGATTGTGATATTCTCTGTTCCACTGTACTGGCTACTCACGCCATAGAATGCACTGGAACCTTCCTCGAGATCACTGTTCAGATCTGCCTAAAAATGCATTAGCAAAATGTAGCTCTTTTACAATGTGGACTATTATAGAACTAAAACTACAAACTGTATCCCAAATGTCATCAGTATGTGAATGAGTGCTCTGTAAATTGCTACTTTTCCTCCCCCATGTGGAGGAGCAGGGTATAACCTCACAAAGCACTCACATGAAACCTTTGTGGTATGAAATTAGTAAGTATCCCATTTTGTATTTTTGCTCAGTCCTATGGCAGTGAAGACTACTAACCCAGAACTTGACAAGAAAGAAAGCATTGTGGGGCCCTTTTTCATACAGCTCCTTCAGGCCTCCTTTCTTCTCGGAGAACTTGTCGTAAATCTGCCTGACATCTATCGACTCCAGTACAGGGTCACTGTAGCTGGGGTTGGATGGGCCAATATGCACAAACAGATGCTTATACTGCAAGAAGAGACAATCAAAATGGTAAGAAGGAAAGGGAAACAAGTAGAAAAGATGGACCCGAACGTCCCACTGACGATGGACTGTACCATCTCTCTGTCTTTCTGAGTCTCCATAAAAGCAGAGTACTCCAGAAGCCGTAGTTTCGCCGAGGAAATCGTTCTGTCCTTCCAAACAGGAGCTGCGATTGCTGCCGGGCGAGGGGGAGGCAGGGGCTCATAGCCTGCCGAACAGATGAAAACGTGTTGCCGTTAACCTTACATTTTCCGTCATAAATAATGCACCGTTGTGGTAAATCTCTTAGTAAATTCAATACACAAGAGAAGTAAGAACAAAGTACAGTACAGCAATGAAAGATAAGGTCTGGTACATAAGTAATGATTTTTCAAATCTTAAAAGTTTATGATCTATGACTGAACCCACAGAAAGATATATTAAAAAAAAAAAAAAAAAAAAAAAAAAAAATCTGACATTTCATGGTTTTGTTGAGATTGTGAGTGGGGTGCTCCATTCAACACACACAAAGATTATATTCCTCCACCGATCTAAAAATAAATAAATAAATAAATTAAAAAAAAAAAAAAAAAGGCCTTCTCGGCAGAAATCTCATGTGATCTCACAAAATCAAAGACGAGCAGTCCCTTCCGGGTATGCGCCGATGTTTGCAGAGTTTTTCTGAAGGGACCGCAGGCGGGTGCGTTGAAGGACACTTCTTGCCATCTGGGGAACCCACTTTTATACCAAAAAGCGACATCCGGTAACATGCTTGTTTCTATTTGAACCCACTTCCTTGTTCCTGAGTCGGGGCGCTTCTTTGATTGGCTACATTCTGTTTCATGTCACAATGCCCCCCCACACGAGGCAATTTTACATGCCATGCCATGTACTGCCCTACAGTACAGTTATGCAGAGTTTGATCTTTTGTACTTACTGACAGGTGCAGGAACAGGCGCTGCTAGTGTTGTGTATGGTGGCTGTGCAAAGGGCTTGATGCTAAAAGAAAAGGCAAGATTAATAAACTGTACAAATTTCAGCTGGCAAGATTCTCTGATTGCACTTCAAGCGACCGTGTCAGGCAAAACGGAAGCTTACTCCTGAGAATGCCCAGGCTGTCCTGGCACGTGGCCGGGCCAAAACTAGACCAAAGAAAAGAGCGGAGAGGGGATATAGCAACCTTTATTAGAGAGTCTTTTATCCAGATGTGTGAGTGCTGTAAGTTTGATGTGCGTCTTCTTACCCTGACTGGTGGAGGGAAAGAAGCTTGGCTTTTCATCACACTTGCAGACACAATCTGTGCTGATGAAAGGTTGGCCACTGTCTGTAGTGCTTTGTCTTTGGAAACCTGGTCCTTAACATGGACAAGAACAAAAATAATGTTGTTCCGCCTTGACAAATCCAGAGATATTAAGTCAACATGACAAAGAGTGACACTCTTGGCCACTCCTGACAGCAAGCCAGCTTGCATACACGATACTCCATCCATCCATTTTATATACAGCTTGAAGCTTATCCAAATGTATATGGGTCTGCTTGTAGTGATGGCCAGAAACTCACACTCACACCTAAAAGGTAATTTGAAGTCTTCAAATAACCAAACATGCATGTCTTCAAATACTTCAGCATGATGCAATAACTACGAGGGATCCAGAACAGAGTGCAAAGCAGATACAGTGAGATGCCAAAGCCGTAGGTGCTAGTAGAGAAAACTGCAGCCGCCACCATGACTGTACTAAAGCCATTTCAAATAAATAAATAAATAAAAATATATATTAGCAGATATTTTGTATGCAGAAGTTGCACTGCATTGAGGGCAAGTGTTAACTGTGAAGCCAAATTAAGCACAAAAGCAGAATGCTGTAATAGTATGACCAAAACTTACCAAGTTCATGGCCTATGGCAAAGAAGAAATGTCAAATTAAAAATTCAGCATAGTCCCAATTAAGAGTCAAGGGGAATTGCTGTGCTATACTTAACATATACGCTATTATCCAACAAACGTTAAACCGAAATACATTATTAAAATGATAGGATATGTGACTGTCATCTAAGATTATAACAGAAAACAGAGCACTAACAGGTACTTTAATATATTTGGCTGACAAAGCATGTTGTGACTGGACATGGTAAAACCACACAAAAACTCTAAACCAGGAAAGATCTTAAAAGCTGAGGGAAATGTCCAAGAGCGTGAACATGAAGAACATTACAAGCAGAAAAAAAATCCAAGAATTCATGAATGATGAGGGCTCATCAAAACTTCCCCGCGCATTTCCGCGTATGCATGCTGGGTCATGTGACACTTTGGTCAGCCAAGCCAGGAACTGAATCTCATGCAACAAGTACTCGTGCATTATTTTAAAAAAAAAAAAAAAAAAAAAAAAAAAAAAGGTTTGCCAACACAGACTTCGAAACACCAACATAAATTTAGAGTGGATGCCTCGAGAAAATGGAAAGAAAACGGGCAGGAGAACCTAAAAAGTAGTTAAGCTGTGATGACCTGAGACATTTTTAAAAGACTTTACACCGATTTTATCGGCCTGATCGGTATCGGCCGATAATTAGCTTTTTATGCTGATCGGCTTCAAGGTCATAATTCGCTGATCCGATCAATGACGTCATTGATCGTCTCCGCAAAAGACATTGGCTCCGCGTCGCCATCGTGCACAGTATATTTGAATCCAAAAGCTAGTTTATTTTTAGCCTTGTCGTGTGTCTTTTGACGTAGTACTGTAAATGTCTGATGGCCAAGAGAGCTATGAAAAAAACCAAAAAAAAAACGGTGTGGGACAGACAACACGTAATGCCGGATCAAACAAGACAAATTTGCTCTTTCACGATGTCAGACTGCTGCAATAAAATCTTGTATTCCGATACCACCGCATTCCATTTTTTACGATCCCTGGGCTTTATCTTGTCAAATCAAATGCGACCGGATACACTCATTACCATGCCGACGACAACAAGAGTGGATCGCACAGACTGTATTATGAGGACAAAAACGTGTTGGTGGTCACCGGTCGGTGCTCAGGACAGGAGAGGAGGTTTGTTTAAGACTTGAAGTATGTTTACGTACTTTGAATACGATACGACTCGCAAGCAGGCAACAAAAACGTTATGTCGCCTAGCAAGCTAGTGCTAGCGCTAACGGTTGTACGTAAACATGCCGCCGTTTTGTCGAATCATGCTCTAAAGATTCGGTGTGGGTGAAGTAATTTAATTACAATAAAGTAATTTAATTATAGTAAGTTAGCACCTGTTATTTCTGTCACATTGTAATGTTGGTTTGACCTGACTGATTAGAATACACGATCTGACTAGAGCAGTGATTTCCAACCTTTATGGAGCTAAGGAACATATTTTACAATTGAAAAATCTCACGGCACACCAACAAACAAAAATGTCACAAAAAGTGGATACATTAATTACTGTATGTACTTCCTGCCATCTAATAGAAGACCATTCATATGTTCTGTCTGTCATTATGCCTCATTGATATAAATAAGAGCAACAAAGATACATTATTTATTGTAAATATAATTTTGGGAGTAATTAAGTATACAAGTATATGCAGTAAATGAACAGGAAATTCAAATAGACACATTGCTTCAGCTTGTGATCGGATCGGTGATCGTTAGTTTTTTTTTTTTTTTTTTTTTTTTTTTTTTTAAACTCGCTGATTGGCCCTAAAAATCCTGATCGCGTAAAGCTCAATTTTTAACTGAACATATATGCACTCAACCCGTTCAGCTGTTAATGGACAAAGTCGGAACATACTGAATTACAGTACATCCAAACCAAATCTTATTGACATTAAGGCCCATTAGCAATCTATACCAACGTCAAAGCCCCAATAATGGTATTCAAAGTGCCATCATGCACTAATTATTCCCTATTCTCTTCCCTTACAGTGCTTTATATTTAGAAATTTGTTCCCCAAGTTCAATGTAGCAAAAAAGGTTATTTCCCTGACAAAAAGGACATGCCAGTCAGCCTCGACTCATCGAAAGGGTTGATGTGGATTGGGTTGGGAGGCAGAGCAGAGACTGAAGCATGGCAGCGACACCGAGTGAGTGTACCTTCAGCTTAGAGTGAATCTCACGAGACTTTCGTTTGGCCAAGACTTGCAGGTGACTAGAGACCTGAAGGCGGGTGTAACGGTAGGAAGGAAGGCAGCAAAGAGGATAGGAGGAAAAGAAAAATACGACAGAACATCAGCACAGAGGGATGAAGTTACTCCGGC
The DNA here is from genome assembly GCF_024500275.1 of Phycodurus eques. Taxonomy (NCBI): domain Eukaryota; kingdom Metazoa; phylum Chordata; class Actinopteri; order Syngnathiformes; family Syngnathidae; genus Phycodurus; species Phycodurus eques. The sequence goes on from NC_084525.1 coordinate 48,385,888, forward strand.
GAGTGCCCACCTTGATGCTCGCCTGGTATTCGCGCACCCTCTTGCGGGCCAGAACCTGAATGTGACTAGACACCTATTTGCCAGGGTTAATATTAGAAAAGACACAACATTTTTACAAGGACGAGCTATGTTGTTTTTTCTTTTTTTAAACTTGTGTGGATACACAACAATAAAAGATGGCTCATAGATTGCAGCATTGTAAGTGATGTGGTGTTCGTACCTGTTTGCGTGTGCGTGTCTTTCCTGTCCGAAGCTTAATATAGCGAGCTATCAGCTCATTTCGACCTAGAGGTGAGAAAGAGAAATGATAATCACAATGGCACTCATCCTTGAAGCGTGAATGTTGTCCAACAGAAAACAACTGGTTTATACAGTACTGAGAATTTTAGGTTATCTTTCAAAGCTACTCATTCATCCTCTTCTTTGCAAGAATGTTTTGCTTTTCTCTGTTACCTTACAGGAACACAAAAAAGAAATTGTCAGGCTTGGGCAAGTTTGTCAGACTGCCAAACTGCAGGAAATTCTGAAGTCGGTCACGATGACAACAACCAGCACACTGTTTAAAGTAAAACCTTTTAATGTAGATTTTTGTTGTTTTTTTTTTTTTTTTTTTTTTTTGCCAGAACTTGGGCTTTAGTCAAGCTAGAGGGACTTATGAACAGTTCCAAATAATCCATTAAGATGTGTACGAAACTTCGCGGCATCGTCATGATGGGGGCAACTTTAGCACGTGAACCTTCGTCAAAATACACCCGTTTGAGGCTGGAGCATTAACTGTAGTTGATACATTCTTAGGTTTAGTTACTACAGTATATGAATAACTAAAAATAGCTTTAAAAAAACAAAAACAAAAAAAAAGACACTACACCACCGACTGTAGACAGTCACTAGACCATGTTCACCGTGAAACATCCTATTACTGAGGATAACTTACAAAAAAATAAATAAACACACACACACGTACCTGTGGTTTTATTACTGGTACAATCATCAGCGGTATTTTTAACAGTGCTGAGATTTTAGAGGTGGGTGAGTACCCCCAAAAAGAGTCAAAATATAGAAAGGAATTTCATATTTCAGAACGGCAACAAATTTGTGGATCATAAAAATGATGTAAAGCCAATCTGTGAGTAAATTACCTTCATGGGTCATGATTTTGAAATCTGACAGATTTGAAACACTTCAGCATGGAAGACAGGGAAATACTCCCCCCTCCCCCTTAATGAACCATGCGGACTGAAATGGAATCCAAAATTTGAGATGTGTATTCAGAAAACACAGTATAAGCAACCATATATTTTTTGTTTATTCCCAACAATATTTCAGTTTAGATTTCATGTTTACAATTACAACTTCACACTTTTATAAAACAGCATAAAATGTGACATAATAAAATGATAACTCTCAACCAAGATCACATGTCAACTGAACTATATATAGCATGTGGTCTGACACATTCATACTACATCTATGAAAATCCCAAACTGTATTTGTATGTAAAACTAAACCTGAAATGAAGCACTGAATATGAACATCACAGTAAAAATAGTCTGAACCATATGGAGGATTAACTTTAGACTGCTGCAAGGCTTTTATAGACTCCCTTAAATTGAAAATCAAAGTTGGTAGTTGTTGCTGGCAGAGGTCCACGGGAGATGAAGTGAAAAAGGAGAATGGAGGTCATCATAGTTAATAGGCTTCCAAAATGTGGCTGGGACAAACCGCCTGGTCAGCCATTTCTCTCCCAGCCTTCCCAACCACACCCAAACAGCTGCTCGTCTACTCACTGCTGCAAATATAAGAAATAAAGAGGATCGGGACAAAGGCGATCTAATCATGCCTCGCTGAGCTGATCCAATCCAGGCCAAAACACACACACGTGCTAACAACATAAACATCACAGTCTCTCCTTCTGGGAAGTAATGTCGCTGAGTCATAACAGCTTAGAAGATTTACCAGAACAAAGAATATCCCAGATGAGACGAAGGAGGCTGACTCAGAGACAGGGCAGTCACCTCCAAGTCCCAAAACAGGACACGCACTTAAACTGCAGCCTGCAACTGCTCCTGAGGGAGACTTGTCCTTTTGTAGAGTAGAAATTGCTGTAGCATAAATTCAAAGGACAGCGTAGAGGAGGTGTCATGAATGTAGAAGGGAACAAACTAACATTAGCAACCTCGAGCAGTCATTCCCAAACATTATTGAGCCAACTGGGCACCAATTTTAAATGAGAAAAATCTCAGAGAACACCACCAAACAAAATCCTGAAATAATCTGTTCCCAATTTACTCACAAATGGATTTACTCGGTGTGAAATCTGGGCTTGCTTAATTGAACACCAAGCAGACATCCTCCCAGGAAGCCATGACTTATTCTGTTGTATGAATGGCAACAGCTGAATACACAGCTGTATTGTACCCTTTACCAGCTAACGCAAGAGCATTTAATTGTTCTGCCTGTCACGATAGGTCCCTGACAGAGACAAACACAGATATAATTAATAAAAGAATTCAGACAACTCAAGTAAATTGGATACATTCTTGCGGCACCCTGGTTGAGAATCACTGGCCTACTACGCTTTATGTAATGTTATGTTAATGTTGTTTGGTCATTTGACAACCCCAATTCCAATGAAGTTGGGACATTGTGTTAAACATAAATAAAAACAGAATACAATGAAACCAACATTGAAGGCCCCTGACCTTCAATCACTCAGGCGGCACTGCATCAAAAACCGACATCAATGTGTAAAAGATATCACCACAGGTGCTCAGGAACACTTCGGAAAACCAATGTCAGTAAATACAGTTCTGCGCTACATCTGTAACTGCAGCTTGAAACTCTACTATGCAAAGCAAAAGCCATTTATCAACAACACCCAGAAACGCTGCCGGCTTCTCTGGGCCCGAGCTCATCTAAGGTGGATTGATGAAAAGTGGAAAAGTGTTCTGTGGTCCAACGAGTCCACATTTCAAATTGTTTTTGGAAATTGTGGACGTCGTGTCCTCCGGGTTAAAGAGGAAAAGAACCATCCGGACTGTTATGGACGCAAAGCTCAAAAGCCAGCATCTGTGATGGTATGGGGCTGTGTTAGTGCCAATGGCATGGGTAACTTACACATCAGAGAGGAACCATTAATGCTGAAAGGTACATACAGGTTTTGGAGAAACATATGCTGCCATCCAATGAACGCCTTTTTCATGGACGCCCCTGCTTATTTCAACAAGACAATTCCAAACCACATTCTGCACGTGTTACAACAGCGTGGCTTCGTAGTAAAAGAGTGCGAGTGATAGACTGGCCGGCCTGCAGTCCAGACCAGTCTCCCATTGAAAATGTGTGGCGCATTATGGAGCGTAAAATACAACAACGGAGACCCCGGACTGTTGAACGGCTGAAGCTGTACATCAAGCAAGAATGGGAAATAATTCCACCTACAAAGATTCAACAAATAGTGCCCTCAGTTCCCAAACGTTTATTGAATGTTGTTAAAAGAAAAGTTGATGAAACACAGTGGTAAACATGACCCTGTCCCAGCTTTTTTGGAGTGCGTTGCAGCCATAAAATTCTAAGTTAATAATTATTTGCTAAAAACAATAATGTTTATCAGTTTGAACATTAAACATCTTGTCTTTGTAGTGTATTCTAATTAAATATAGGTTGAATATGATTTGCAAATCAGTGTATTCTGTTTTATTTAGTTTGAACAAAACGTCCCGACTTCAATGGAATTGGGGTTGTCGTCCTTTTGGCTTTCCATTCCGGCTAAGAAGAGCTTTGTTGAATCCCATGTTCTGCTAAGAGAAATTAAATCAGACAAAGCTATCGTGATTCAAGGAATTTTTTTTTTTTTAAAGTTTCGACAATGCTGATAAAACATCAGCTCACTACCATGTCAGAATTGGATTAATAAAACAAAAATGTATGTTTTGTGCCTTTCCCAACGGTTGGTAGATAATACTCATCGAGACACCTCAGGACGTGCTGCAAGAAAATGCCCATGCATCAAAGTGAGTAGGGCCATGATCGGTCTTACTTTAACGTGCAAGTGTGTTTACCACTGTCCTTATTATTAAAAGGAGGTGGGGGGCACTACGCAAAGGGAGAAAGTGCAAAAATTCTGAAATAAACCCACACATCCTCACCACCCTTAAATACACATGAAAGAGTGTCATGTACTGCCCTGCAGTACCATTATTGGAGCCTGGAGGGTGCATTGCGCCATCTCGCCATCTCTCTCTCAGCACCTGTCTCCAATCAGCCCTTGTCACCTGCGGCTGTCCCACGCGTAGTTTGCCTTTATACTCGAGCGTAACCCACATGTGCAGGGGACCTAGGTACATGTAGCCAGTTCCTACTTAATTGCTCACTCGATTTCAATCTTCAACCGTACAGTTATCCCACCGAACGATCCAAAGTAGCATATGCAGCTACTTATAGCAAAATAGTCCACTTCCTTATGGTACAACTCCTCCCCGGTACTCCTTTCATTCGATTCCTTTTCCGCCGAACTCCGTAAAGTATGTGATCACTCCATTCAGGACAAAGAAGCTGCTCACTCAGGGCGCTAAATCCGTGGCGGAATATTCCATCGAGTTCCGGATATTTGCAGGTGAATGCGGGTAGGATGACGCTGCGCTTCGGGGGATTTTTTTCAAACGGCCTCTCCGAACAACTTAAGGATGAGCTCGCGGTCCGGGACGAGCCCTCCTCTCTCGAAGATCTCATCGCCCTTTCCATCTGTCTGGACAACAGACTCTGACAGAGAGCAAGAGAAAGGGGGGTCCGCTCGCGCAAAACTCTCCCACTTCGAGCAGCACGCAGTCAGCTTCTCACCTGCCCCCGACACCATCTACTGCACTTTTATCACTTCCCGTTGCACCCGATGAGCCCATGCAAATTGGTAACACACATTTACATCCACAGGAACGTCAGCGTTGTGTCATCCAGCGGCTGTGCATTTACTGCGGTTATTTTATTTCCTCTTTCCCCCCTCCGACCAAAAGACCAGGCTTACTGCGAATCGAGAGCGTTGTGGCGAGCCAAACCTCCATTCCCTTTAGCTCTCCCTCCCATATGACCGTTCCCGCTTGCATCATAGTTTCTACTCATAACACCTTCATTACTGCCCTTATTGACTCCGGTGCCAATAATAATTTTATTCATGAAGATGTAATTCCCCAGCTCCAAATCTCTCTCCAACCACTTCTGTTCCCGAAGAAAGTCACAGCCGTGGATGGCCGAGTCATTCCCCCTGTCACCCACCAAACAGTGCCTATCACGCTCCTCATTTCCGGTAATCACCGCAAAAACATTTCCCTCTTTGTCATTCCTACCCCTGAGACCCCCTTAGTTCTTGGTATTCCCTGACTCCAAATTCACAACCCCGCCATAGACTGGACTCATTTATCAATTTTATCAATCACAGGATGGAGCCCTCATTGCCACCTCTCATCAGTACATTTCCTCGGCTACATCATTGCGAAAGGACAACTACAACTGGACCCCGCCAAGATCCAAGCCATCACCGATTGGCCCATCCCCACCAGCTGGAAAGAACTGCAACGTTTCCTCGGATTTGCCAACTTCTACCTTCGATTTATTCGCAACTACAGCAAGGTCGCAAATCCACCTCACCAGCCTCACATCCACCAGCTCCCCCTCTTTCAGTGGACCCCGACAGCCTCCTAAGCATTCAGTGAACTCAAATCCCTGTTCACCAATGCTCCCAATTCTGTGCCACCCTAACCACTCCCTCCAGTTCGTGGTGGAGGTTGACACCTCGGACGCTGGAGCTGTCCTCTCGCAGCGGAATCCCACTAACCAGAAACTAAACCCCTGTGCTTTTTTTTTTTTTTTTTACCCGTCAGAGGAATGGAGGTACTGGCTGGAGGGGACTGAATAGCCCTTTCTCATTTGGACCGACCACAAAAGCCTCGCTTACCTCCGTTCCGATAAACGTCTCAACCACCGACAAGCTCGCTGGGCACTATTCCGGATCAGGTTCAATTTCAGTCTCTCCTTCCGTCTCGGAAGGAGAGACTATTCACTCGCCACCCTCCAGCTCAGCAGAACCCGAACCCATTTACCCGTCCTCCTGTTTCATTGGAGCAGCCACGTGGAAGATCGAGCAGGTGGTCAACGAGGCCCAAAAGAACCAACCTGATCCCAAGACCGGGCCTCCAAACCGCCTGTTTGTACCGGATCCCACGACCCAGAAAGCGAACAGGTCTGCGGATGATGCAGTCAACATGGGACTGCACTTCATCCTAGAACACCTCAACAGTAAAGGGACCTACGCGAGGATCCTATTGGTGGACTTCCGCTCAGCGTTCAACACCATCATCCCTGAACTCCTTTCCTCCAAGCTTCCCCAGCTCAGCGTCTCGCCTGCCATCTGCCAGTGGATTTACAGCTTCCTGACGGGCAGGACACAGCAGGTGAGGCTGGGAGAGACCACCTCATCCACACGCAGCATCAGCACTGGGGCGTCCCAAGGTTTTGCTCTTCTCTTCTTCTCTGCTCTTCTCTCTACACGAACGACCGCATTTCAACGCACCCGGCTGTCAAACTCCTGAAGTTTGTAGATGGCACCACTGTCATTGGCCTCATCAAAGACTGTGACGAGTCTGCATATCGACAGGAAGTGGCGCGGCTGGAGCTGTGGTGCGGCCGACACAACCTGGAGCTGAACATGTTCAAGACTGTAGAGATGATCGTGGACTTCAGGAGGCATCCTTCGCCACAGCTGCCCCTTACGTTGTCCAGCTGCCTTGTGTCAACCGTCGAGACCTTCAAGTTGCTGGGAATTACAGTCTCTCAGGGCCTGACGTGGGCAATCAACATCACCTCCATCCTAAAAAAAGGCCCAGCAGAGGATGTACTTCCTGCGGCTTATGAGAAAGCACGGCCTGCCACAGGAGCTGCTGAGGCAGTTCTTCACAGGTCATCGAATCAGCCCTGTGTTCTTCCATCACAGTCTGGTTTGGTGCTGCTATAAAAAAGGACAAACTCAGACTGCATCAGAAACTCAGACTGCAACAGACAGAGGGAAGTCTTCACACCTGCCCCCAGCTGGCCTGTTGCGCCCCTTGCCGATTCCAAGCCGCCCTTGGTCTCACATCACTGTGGACTTGACCCCCACTGTGGGCCTGCCCCCCTGAGAACGTCTCACTATCATCGATCGCTTTTCCAAATGTTTACATTATGTGCCTATCCCCAAACTCCCGTCCGCCCTGGAAACTGCTAACCTCCTTGTCTTGCATGTGTTCAAACTCCATGCTATCTCGATCGACACAGTCGCCGATCGAGGTCCCCAGTTTTCTTATCAGGTCTGGAAGGAATTCTGCAAGGCGGTGGGGCGCAGCAGTCAGCTTATCCTCGGGGTATCATCATCCCGTAAACTCACTCCGCATTTCATTGGTCCTTTCCCCATTACCAAAATCATCAATCCCCCTTCCGTCCAGTTGAAACTTCCTCAGTCCTTGAAAATTCACCCCACGTTCCACATCTCTTTGCTTAAGCCTATCTCCACTTGCACCCTGAGTCCTCTGTCCTTCTATACGGCTCACCCGGGGAAGCCTGGCAGGAGGCTTTGTGTCCTCTCTCTCCCCTCCCCTCTCTCTTTCAGCACCTGTCTCCAATCAGCCCTCGTCATCACCTACATAAGCCCGGCTGTTCCCGGAAATCCTCGCCAAAGTATTGCAGTTACTTCCAGCGGTACCACGACCCATTTACCTCACGTAAGCCACTCTATTCCTCGTTCCCTTTTGTCCTCCTGTGTCTTGCCTTGTTATCTGTGTTTTCCCTCCGTGTTCCTGATCCACCTCATTCCTGCCGCCACGCCAGCCGCCTGTCAATGCACCCAGGACCACCTCCATTACCTTCCTAAATAAACTGTTCATCACAATCAATCTGCCTCCGCCTGCTCTTGGGTCCAGCTCCTCTCCATACATGACAAAGAGTCTACTACAGAAAAGTATACCAACAAAATATGCTCAGAATGTTGGACCCATACCAAAGCTTTCAATACATAAGGCATAAAAACATACTTAACACGTTATTAACATTAGGTTGTAGATTGTTTTGTCATGTATTTACCAACACTAGTGTCACTCAACAAAAGCCATCTCAAACGATCCCATTTTCTTTAAAAAGGTCAATTAAAAAGGATTCCATCCACTAGAGGTCTTCCAAGCTCCTGTCCCAAATGTGCCATTACATAGAATGTTATATGAGGTGTGCCAGAAAGGTTCCAGGACTTGTGTCAGAAAAGTTTTAAGACAAAAAAAAAAAAAAAAAAAAAAAAAAAAAAAAAAACGAACCAGTGCTTGTGAAGTATGTTGCTACGCCGATATTCTTCTCGGGCAGGAACTGTCGGATGCTCAAGGCATTGTGAGTATAGGCGCGCTGCCATGGTGAAGCTGCCACAAGTCTCGCACTGAATGAAGCAAACGTTGCAGGAACCCTTTGACGATGTGCTGTGTGATCGTCTGGCCCACACTCAAGAGGAAAAGTCAGCGTTTGAAACATCTTTTGTGACAAGACCTGAAACTTTTCTGACACACCTTTTATGGGATCCTTTCATATATATATTTTTTTTTGTAGAGATGAAACTGGAAGAAGTAATATTTTTTAAAGAAGCTAGAGACTTCCTCACCATACATCTTGCCTTCATCTGAGAGTATAATCTTCCTCCTGCCGCAGGGAGGGTAGATGGCCAGAGCTTCCTGAAAGCTCTGCTCGATATCCGGACTCCACACCCCCTCGGGGTCGCCGTCCAATCCCCGGTCTGCCCCGTCACCGAGTCCATCTCCCTCGCCGCCGCCCTCCTCCTGCGCCCCGTCAGGGCTGCTACGGCAACTCCACTCCGACGCAATGATGACGGCTCCGGCCACACCCTGAAAATGCAGGACATTTCAAATGGACGAACTTGTGAAAGTGTCATTAATTATTACTTTCTGCATAAAAAATAAAATAAATAAATATATATATATATATATATCCACCTTTGATGGAGATGTTCTTTGACGTCTACTTTTGTATGTGTGCATTGATGTAATTAGGGCGGTGCCCGCCATCCTCAGAGCCACAGACAGACAAAACTACAGATGCTGTAAATGCAACCATATTCAGTCCAGTCTATTTTTGGTTGAAGTCACATGATGCAATTGCCATTTTTTTCATTGCACTAGTGGGAGGAGCTAAGAGGAGGCACTGATTAGAGACACAAGTGAGTCATTTACATGAGAGGTCTCAGAGTTTTGATTCTTCCAATGTTAATAAACAATAATAATAATAAAAAAAAACAAAAAAAAATAAATAAAAAAAAATAAAAAAAACAAAAAAAAAAGAAGAATTATTCACTAAGAAGGCTCATTTTGATACAGTGGTCACTGGTTACCATACATACAGTATTTATGCACTTTTTTGTATTGATACACCTCTTTAATAATGTACTGACATTTGTTTTGCATAGCCACCCAACAGTAGCAATAATTATATGGTAAAAATGATAAAAACCCCTGCGGTGGGAGGGGAGGCTATAGGGGCTGAGCCCTGCCATGAATAGCAAAAAACCCTGTGAAGATTCTCATTCATCCGGGTCATTTCATTTTCAAGGTATTGAATGGATCACAAATGGACTGTTCTGGTCATCTTAGAAGACGTCTCGCTTCTTATCCGAGCAGGCTTCATCAGTTGATGCAACAAAGCTTAGCTAGGACAGCACCAGCCTGAATAACTAAGTAAGTAAGTTATGCCCCCTTAAAATGGTTATTTAAATGTATTAATTGATAGCCTTCAACTGTACAGGCACCTTTTAGCAGTTATAGTTGAACATTCTTAACAGACTTACACCGATCTGATCGGCTTGATCAGTATTGGCCAATAAATAGCATTTATGCTGATCGGCTTTAATGTCATAATTCGCCGATTTGATCAACGATGTCATTGATCGGCTCCGTAAAAGACATGTATGCCGCGTTGCCATCATGTACAGTATATTTGAATCCAAAAGCTGGTTTATTTTTAGCCTTGTTGCTTGTCTTCTGATGTACTACTGTAAATATCTGACAGCCAATAGTTATTAAAAAAAAAAAAACGTCAGCGGTGTGGGACAGACAACACGTCTGAGACAGACAACACGTGACGCCTGGATCAGACAAATTTGGTCTCATGATTGCACTATGTCAGAATACTGCAATAAAATCTTGTATTCCGATACCATCGCATCCTGTCTTTTACGATCACGGTGCTTTATCTTGTCAACTCAAACGCGACCGGATACAGTCGTTACCATCGCAACAACATTGCAACGCGTCTATTATAAGAACAAGATGGGGAAAAACCGTGTGCTGGTGGTCACTGGTGCTCGGGAGATTACGTCCATTTAAGGCCTGCTCGAGGTATGTTCACGTACTTTTAATATGATACGGCTCGCAAGCAGGCAACGAAATGTTTTGTAGCCTTATGTAGCCAACGGTTGCACGTAAACATGCCGGCGTTATATCGAATCAGGCTCCAACGTTTCGGTGTGTGTGAAGTAATTTAATTACAATTAACTAATTCACTTACAGTAAGTCATCACCCATTATTCCTGTCATGTTGTAATGTGGATTTGACCTGACTGATTAGAATACATGACCTGACTAGGGCAGCTTTTGCTGCCACGCTAGCACTAGGTCACAGTTCTATGGTTATCATAATCAATTTTACTCCACGAGAACTGATGAGATCAAAATCAGCTCCGATAGGTGTAGTCCGATTCCAATATTAGTCCATTTCCTGAGTAAATAGCCCTGGTTAAACTAGCAGAGCCAAAATCTACTTCACATTAACTTAAAAAAAAGCCCGATCTCTCGTCTGCACGGGCCACATGAGGAAATTACACATTCTTCTGTTATTGTTGAGGATGCTCCAAGTCTCCTAAAAGACACGAGCAGACATCTGCAACAGAACCCCGGCTGGTGTGTAATGTTTTCCAGAGTGCGGCTAACATGGTTCACGCCACAGTCGGGCCACAGAGGGATCAGTGTGGTCGCGCAGCTTCCCCTGCTGCGGTGCAGGCTTGTTGGACGCACTAGGCGCAGGGCTTTCCTATTTTCAATCACTGGCGACAGGACTGTGCTGTTGCCATAGAAATCGGGCCGACCCAGAGAGTAAAGTCTTCAAGACCATTGTGATATACGGGGGGAGGGATACGTGACGGACTTAAAAGTTGTTGTGCAACGGGTCTTAAAGTAGAAAGATGCTTTTCCCCCCCCCCCCTGCAAATCTGTTTGTGCTAGTGAGGGGAACAGCAGTTCTTTTGACTGTACAAAATCCCTAAAATGAGTTCATTTTCACGAAAATTATTAGATTAACACATTTGTTCACCACTCTCTCATTCCCTACTAGGTGAACACGGGTCCTGTGCACAGTACATGCGACATTGATTCGAGCAATACAACACTAACTTTAGCAGTACGGTTACTAAACGTGAATCAAGTCCTCAGTGGCAGTTTTCTCTGTGCGTCCAGTACGTGAATTACACAGCGGCGCAACTTTCAGCACAGTTCGGGAATGTGAATCACAGTCTCCAAGGTCGGACGTTAATGGTGGCCTGATGTCGCGGGGCCGGTATGCCGCAAACGAAAACTTTACTCATCATTGAAGTTGGAAGACAATGCGCACCAATACTACACAAAAAACATGCAAACTCCACACAGGAAGGTCAGAGCCCGGATGTGAACCCACGACCGCTCACACGCGATAGTGAAAATCCACAATTAATTGACACCCCTTGAAAAGGGTGGGTCTGCATGCCAACATCAATTATTTGAACTGTAAATATAACAAAACTATGATTCCAAAACTGTTTATGATTTTACACTCAGAAATAAATGGCTTACAGATGATTTTATATATATTTTAAATGTACCGAAGTGCACATGCAGTAAAGACTCTACCTAAATTCCACTAACAAGCCATGCTAATCATATTTTCTCCCCGATGTAAAAATCTTCGTCTCTCAGTCGAGATGCATCACTTCAACGTGGTTACTTAACCCCAATTAAAGTACGACATTCCTATTCAGACAGCGCCTTGGCAGCACCTTAGGAGGAGCAGAGGATGTACTTCCTGCGGCTTCTGAGGAAGCACGGCCTGCCACAGGACCTGTTGAGGCAGTTCTACACAGCGCTCGTAGAATCAGTCCTGTGTTCTTCCATCACAGTTTGGTGCTGCTATAAATAAGGACAAACTCCGACTGCAACGGACAATCAAAACCGCTGAAAAGCTTGTCGGTACCACCCTACCAACCCTTGAGGACTAGCACGCTGCCAGAACAAAGACAAGAGCATACAAAATCCTCTCGGACCCTCCGCATCCCGGTCACCGGCTCTTCCCTCAGGTAGGCGCTACCGATCAATGCAAACTAGAACTAGCAGACATTCCAACAGCTTCTTCCCTCTTGCCATTAACTTCTTAAACAGTTAATTTACAATTCCATTGCAACACGCTGCCAATTTTCTTGTCTGGAGTTTGTTGTCACATTTCTGTGGGGCCAATTATACATTACTCGTGCACTCACTGTAGTAGTCTCGCCACTCTGTTGTTGACCAATACTGGACACTCATGTGCCTGAGTAGCATCTGCACCATTTGCACAATCGACTGAGTAGTATCTGCAACATTTGCACAATCGACATTGTCCCAGATTATCGTACGACTAGGCACTTTGCGCCTTTTGCACAATGGTCATTGCGCCGGACTATTGCGCGATTATTCATTCAAACTGCTCTAATTGCTACAGGACTGTGCGCCTTTTTGCACAACTATCACCAAAAAAATAAAATAAAAAATGTACCGGCATTACCAGATTACTAGCAACCTTTTATTTAGGCTTTACACGATCAGGATTTTTGGGGCCGATCAGAGAGTTTAAGAAAACGACAACCGATCCGAGCACAAGACGGAGGAGTGTGTCTATTTAAATGACCTGTTGATTTACTATATATACTTGTGCACTTAATTGCTCAAAACATTATATTTACAATAAATAATGCATCTTTGTTCCTTTATTTATGCCAACGAGGCATAGTGACAGACAGAACAAATGAATGGTCTTCTATTAGATGGCAGGAAGAAAATACAATAATTAATGTATCCACTTTTTGTGACATTTTTGTTTGTTGGTGTGCCATGTGATTTTTCAATTGTAAAATATGTTCCTTGGCTCCATAAAGGTTGGAAATCACTGCTCTAATCAGTCAGGTCAAACCAACATAACATGACAGAAATAATGGGTGCTGACTTACTGTAATTAAATTACATTTACGATAAATAATATATCTTTGGTCCTCTATTTATGCCAGCAAGGCATAGTGACAGACAGAACAAAAGAATGGTCTTCTATTAGATGGCTGGAAGTAAATACAGTAATTAATGTATCCACTTTTTGTGACATTTTTGTTTGTTGGTATGTCGTGAGATTTTTCAATTGTAAAATATGTTCCTTGGCTCCATAAAGGTTGGAAATCACTGCACTAATCAGTAAGGTCGAACCAACATAACATGACAGAAATAATGGGTGCTGACTTACTGTAATTAAATTACTTTATTTTTAATTAAATGACTTCACCCACACCGAAAATTTAGAGCATGATGCGACAGAACGGTGGCATGTTTACGTACAACCGTCAGTGCTAGCAGTAGCTTGCTAGGCTACATAACGTTTTGTTGCCTGCTTGCGAGCCGTACCATATTAAAAGTACGTGAACATACCTCAAACAAGCCTTGAAAGAACGTCCTCTCCTGTCCCGAGCACCGGTGACCACCAACACACGTTTCCCCCCATTTTGTCCTTATAATACAGTCGGCGCGATCCACTCTTGTCGTCGTCGCCACGGTAACGACTGTATCCGGTCGCATTTGAGTAGACAAGATAAAGCCCAATGAGCGCAAAAAAACGGGGTGCGGTGGTATCGGAATACAAGATTTTATTGCAGTAGTCTGATAATCGTGAAAGAGCACATTTGTCTTGTAGTCTGATCCGGGCATTACGTGTTGTCTGTCTCAGACGTGTTGTCTGTACCACACCGCAGATGTTTCTTTTTTTTCCAGTGACTGTTTTTGTCAATGTCTTTATGTCTCCAAAGTGTTCTCTGTCAATTGACTGTCTGTTGTCGTACTAGAGCGGCTCCAACTACCGGAGACAAATTCCTTTTTTGTTGTTTTTGACATACTTGGCAAAATAAAGATGATTCTGTTTCAGAAAGACCCCAACTACCTCAAATTGGTGAGTTTTCAGTGACTAGCCAGGGAAAAGTGCCACAGAAAACAAAAAGTAATTGCCTATAAATTATGCAAGGCGGCAGCTAAACACCAACTTTGTGTCAGTGAAGCTCCTCAACTCACTTAAAAAAAAGATATGCTAGGTTTCACTGTACAGCTCTTGTGTTGAATCTCAATGTTATGCAGGTGGGCCTAAAGTTAGAGTGACGTCTGTATATTAGTACTAGACAAAAGACCATGTTTGGACCTTGAGAGAGTGGGGATGGTGTAAAGAAGGTACAGTATATTGTGCACTATGCTACATACAGTAGCTCCCTGTGGCCAAAAGGTCAGATGTTAAGTGCAGTGGGGAGCCAGTATAGCTGCCACGGAGCTAAATAAAGCAATAAGCTCAGCAAACCAAGAGACCCACGCGCAAACTACTGTAAAAACAAGCTTCTTGCTTGAATGAGAACACCACCCGCCCGCTCATTGCATGGCGGATCCACGCTTTTGCTTTCCCCCTGCCTCTTCATTGCCATGTTTTTATTTACGAGCGCCCACGGGCTCTTTTGGAACTGCACAAAAAAGCAGTCAGCACACGAGTGGATTAACTCGGAAAACAACTTTTCTCAGCAGTTACATCTGCTAGCATGAAAAAAAAAAAAAAAAAATCCGAACGCACGCTGCGCTTTGAGATAGTTTAGAAAAGGCGGATAGGGGAGTCGAAACTAAAGCAGCAAAAAATCACAGCAATGTCAAAAAGGCTCGCGCAATACGACAGGAACTTTTATTAGGGCTTCAAATTAACCGGAGAAGAACAGGACGAGCGGCAGCTCGCGCCGACATGCTAGGCTGCTAGCTTGCGTGCTAATAATAGCGCAAAGTTACGAAAAGTTGCTGAGGAGGCGGAGAAGCACCACGACGCATCCAAACAAAGCCAAAAACTTCCTGGGAGCACAGCGAACGACGGGACGTCAACAAAGACAAAGAAAATTTGGTGGCCAAGAAGAAATACTCACCTTGTGACGGCTTTGCTGCTCTACCGCCGCTGGGCTGGCCCACGCTCGCCTCTTTAAAAAAAAAAAAAAAAAAAAAAAAAAAAAGAAAGAAGACAAATAATTTTTTTATTTTTTTTAGGGGGGGGGGGGAAACGCCCCACTCTCCGAGAACAAGATGCAAAAAAATGTATTTGACGACAAAGGCACAATTGCCAAGTCGGTGTTTGCTGTGAAACGACGGCGCCGTGCACCTACTTGCAAGTCAGAGGCGTGGCGTCCCCAACACGCACACGCAAAAGCAAAACGTTTTGCTGGCCCAGCAGCACAACTCCTCCCAGAACAGCAACCCTGTGCACATAACTCTCATTTTATCCCTGCCACCATAACATATACTCCGTGAAAACACACCGTTGCAGTTACACTACTGTATACACTGCTCCAAAGTTCGGGGGTCACTTAGAAATGGATCACATCACCACATTAACAACGTCTGCACTGTTTTTAATGTTAGCTTCATTGAAAAAAAAAAAAAAAAAAGTATACTTTTTTATTTGTGGTGTCTTGAGATACAAGTTGTTCCGACCACACTCATGATTTTTGAGCACTTGTATCGCAAATCATCTTTCAACATTGAAATCAATTTGAATGCCATTAATATGCCCCGTCCCCAAAAAACATTTTTGTAATGTGTTTTTAATGTAAAAATAGCACTCTATAATATTGTACTTTGTGAAAACACATAATAATGTAAAGAAGTAAAAAGTTTTTACCACATTCTTTGCTTCAATCCAATGGACATTGTGCTGCTCCTTCTGGTATGCGTGGCTCGGCCAGTGTAACGCAGACATACTGATATTAGAGACGGTCATGCCTCAGTAAAACACATTACTATTAGTCATTCTCCGCAGAAGATAAAGAATATATGCCTTTGAGTATTGTCCTTTTGCCCTGGATGAGTAAAAGTGCCCCTTGCCCGGAGGCCATTTTTTCCCCCTTCATTCATCAATACTTAAAAATAAAAGAATACTCCTTCGGTCATAAATCCACTTTATCCGGAACGTCATGTGACCAAACCCAGAAAACAACAGATTGATGACGTGATAGTTGGAGCCTGAACTTGCTATTTAAAAAAATAAAAATAAAATAAAAATAAAAAAAAAACCTTTATGGCTGGTGTCTTCAGGGAAAACTTAAATAGGACATATGTATTTAATTTATTTATACAAATATAATATGAGGTACTGTATGCAAACAGGAACAAAGCCTAAACATCGGATATTGATAAGTGACACCAAACTTTTCAATGGTTGTGTACTAGAACTTTGATCACATTTTTCAAATGCCCATCATGGTTTTTGTTAAAAAAAAAAAAAAGTTGTATACAAGCTGTTTACATAAGTCAAATATATAATGCTGGATAAGACAAGACACAGCAAATTGAAACAATAAATAATTGATCATTCATTTGTGACATCTTGAATGAATTAATAATGGAATGTATTTAACAGCCGGCACAGTGGCCGACTGGTTAGCACATCTGTCTTTCTATTTTCAAGCAAGGCCAGGCTTTTAACACTTCTTCAACCAAGAAGTGTTAAAAGTTTGGTTTGGAAGCCAAACATTATTGTTTGCGCATCAAGAATTTGCCAAATAAAATAACTGATTTGTATAACAGACAGTCTTAAAGCTCTTTGAGGAGATGTGACAACTGAAAGCCCATTCAATCCATTTTTAGAGTACATTTAAAAGCAACAGGCTTGACCAAAGTGCTGTACATTTCATTTACAAAACACATAGGATATCATGTAATAGTACAGAAGATAAAAACAATAAAAACGGTTTGGGTGAAAGCCATAAATAAATAAGGTTGACAACTCTTTATGCATGGTTGGGGAATGCCACGGAGAAGAAGTGGATTTTAACAAGTGATTTAAAAACGGTCAAAGTGGGGGAGAGTCTCATGTAGGGATCACAAAAAAAAAAAAAAAAAAAAGAATCACC
Organism: Phycodurus eques; assembly: GCF_024500275.1. NCBI lineage: Eukaryota > Metazoa > Chordata > Actinopteri > Syngnathiformes > Syngnathidae > Phycodurus > Phycodurus eques. Next base: position 48,403,142 of record NC_084525.1, read on the forward strand.
AACATATAACTATGAAACAAATTAACATTGGAATGAAAATGAGCGAAATGTGACAATTACTCCTACACTAAAAGGATTCTGTAAAAATGTCTCCTCCAGTGCACAATTTCATTTTACTTGATCAAATACTTTGTGGTTGAACAAATGTTGAAGAAGTGGGAAGATCAAGTGAAAAGTAGTCAAATGAATGTTTAATGAGATTATTTCAAAACGAATACCGATTGCAACGTGAAGTGCTTAGCTGCATTTGCAATATTGATGCAGTTAACATAAACAGTATCGCATTGTTTTAGTGTCTGTACTTTGTTTTTAAATGCTTTTAATCATGTAAAGGACATTGAGGGACCTTGTGTATGAAATGCGCTATATAAATACATTTGCCCTCCCTAGTAGAAAAGTGATTGTTATGAAAACCATCACAGACCTGGGGAGGATTAAACAATTAGAGAACTTCTCCTTATACGTTGGACATTCCAAATAGATTTGTACTTTACTTAAAATAACAATAACGCATTCATTACTTTTGCTAGCTGCCGGTTTAGGTGGCAATAGAAGCCATCAGGCATCCAAATAAACAAATGTATTCCACACAATCACACAAATTACATTTGAAGGAAAAGAGTGACAAATGTCATGATTTCATGAATAATATGCAATACGGCATGTACAGTACAATACAGCACAGTATATAACCGAACAAGACAATAAAATAAATGAGCCTGCGTCAGCCTTGTTTCACGATTTACATCATACACCCATAACAGGGATTGGACTGTAAACACAGGTGCACACAGCTTCTCGGCAAACTGGCACAGGTTTGAAAAGGGGATTTAAAATGTTCAACTGTATTATTCTCGCTCGCAATCAACTCAAGGAAGCAGATTCAATGCTGAGCCGGAAACCCATTGCTCCTGCAGGAGTCGTTGTTAGAGGTTGGCCTGATTTCAACTCGCTGAAATGAGATCAATGCAAGTTGAAGATATTTTAAAAGTCACAATGGGCACACCGAAAAATAGTGAGGGTTGAAGACAAAAGCGATGGCAAGCGGTTGACAACCTCTTACAGAATTGTTCAACTTACATTTGACCACCAGAGGACAGTATTGCCCTACCATGGCAGGCATTGTCGAAAACAAAAGTCAACACCGACTGTTAGAAATAATCTACACCATGGTTTACATTTGTTTTACATGTCCTGGGAGAGGAGTAACACATACTGAACGTGCAATAAAACTGTTTCATTTGAATGTGATCGTGGCCAAAAGGACGTGATGAATATTTTTCGCTTCCCCTGTGAGGTCTAAAGGCATTAGTGGAGATCAGGTTGTGACAGTGGTTAAACTTTCCCGGTTTTACAAAAATCATTCAATTATTTGTTTCTGTGGTATCTGAAAAGAATAAATGAATCATTTACTATTGCGCACCAACATCACTAGAATTTCTCTCCTTGATTTTGCCACATATTATATTTGTGGAGCAAAGGACTTTTTATTACAAGTTCAAAATACTTTATTTACATTTGGGAATATAAAAAAACCGAATTGTTATTTTTCTAATGATGCCACATAGGCACACACATATATCAGTAGAGGTAGTAGATATATGGCGTAGCGACATTATTTTCTCTGTGTTATTGCATGTTTTCCATGTTATCTGGCAAATGCATGTGGAATTGAAAAGCATGTCCCTGTGTGAACTGCTTGCAAGCAGCGAAGGCCCCGTTTTCAGATATAGCTGGTACAGGTTTGAAAGGAAAACAAAATGCATGACTTTTTCTTTTTTTTTTTTTTTTTTTTTTTTACTTCCAACCTGACACACAATACTCAATTGTTGATCCATACAATAGGCTTGCTCAAACCTTCTGTTGTGTGTGTGTGTGTGTACTGTATGAAAAAGGACCGCTTCACTGGATTCTGAAAGCGACCATCAATACCAGTCCAGCTGTCACTATAGTCGCTCTCCCCGCCTTCTCTTTCTTGCAAAGGGACAGAAGAGTTAGAAGTTGGACGAGTGCCAAAAGAGGCCGGCTCACCATGCAGCTGAAACTTTTACGGAGCGAGCAGGAAGAGACGCGAGGCAGCCGTGGAGAAAGAAAAGGAGCATAAAAAAAAAAAAAAAGTCCCATGTGAGCTGCTTCGCTTCCCTTTCGACAGTTATCCCTTGTTCTCGCCGCACTGTACGCGCCTGCCTTCTTTGGCTGGGAGTAATTGTAGGACTGAAGGACAGGAGTCGTGGAGGGGAGGAGCTGGGTGGGTACTTTGGGTTCAGAGAGTTCAGCTGAGGAGAGAAATAAATTCATAAACAACAAAGGAGATGTGACGTCAGGTTGGAGGGGCTGTCCGAGCTGTTGGCTGAATGTGAACCTCCATGGAACAACTGGATTGTTAGTTCCACATGTTGTCTTTGAGTACAGTACAGCTGTGTGTGTGTGTGTGTGTGTGTGTGTCCTATGTCCAAGAAAAGACTCAAGTGGAGAGAACACGGACAGTCGTTTGCTCCGCTATCTCCTGGGTGAGTGTTTCAAGGACTGGGAGAACCCTGGGGGAAAACGTGCATGCGTGTCGTAGTACAGCACTGCCAACGAAGTGCTGTCTTCAGGTGCTTGTTAGAAGGAGGGGGGGGGGGGGGGGTGGGAAGAAGCTTTCCTGTTGTTTTGCATTTTTTGAAATGATGTCAGCTCCGTCGTGAGCCCAGATTGGTCTGCCCGTGTGCTTCGTGGATAGCGATTGGTTGGTGGGTTTATGCTTTCACCAATGATTGAGGTCACCCAAAGGCAGCTACTGCAATTCGGAATTTCTTTCAAATATTGACTGCTTTAATGAATGAATAACCTCGAAAACAAAGTCTGAGTGACTTGAGGGAATGTCGCTCACATCGCGTCCATCTGTTTATTGTTTCATCTCCAGCATCTAGCAAATACGGCGAGGGTGAACAATACGCCGCGAGCTCGTCTCTCTCGCGCGGCGTACGGAAACCCGACGAGGCGAGCGGTGTGTCTCGGGCGATCGAGACGCCGGCAGCTGCGTTTGCCACCGTTTTGTGTCACTGCGTCTGCTCACGGCGATTCATGCGACTTCTTACTGTAACACTCTCTTTCTTTCCACGCTCCCTCTCTCCATCTCCTCCTCTCGCCGTTGGCCTTCTCCCACGACAGCATGTCCCTCCCTTCCTCTTTCTGTGCCTGCGCAGCCGCCCTCCCTTCGCTCTCCTTCCCTCTTGGCAGCGGTGCCAAAGTGGGCAGGCAGACGGAGGCAAACACAAGCACGGGCCAGTGCAGAGCGCCGATCCAAAGGCTTGCGACTTGATAACGTGGATGTTTACAACTCGCATCGGTTGTGTCGCTGTCTCCGTTTGGGTTCCTTTTGTTGATTTTTTTTCGTGCCGTTACTCGGTGAGTTTGTTTTGGCACCCTCCTCGGTTTCTCGCGTGAGCTGCAGTCGCCGGTGCCGGTTTCAGATGTGTGTTTGTGGGGCTGTGTGTCACCCTGTGCACGAACAGACGCTCTCGCGTCAGTAGGAGGGGATTGTGGGAAAAAAAGGGGCGTAGCTCTCAGAGGGTGTGCTCCACTCCTCTCTTTTCCCTTCTTCCCGCCATCATGGCCCTCTTCTCCTCCAGTCCTCTGGCCCAGGCCGCCGCTCACGTATCGTGCTTCAGGTATTTTCCCCTTTTTATCCTGAAACACCTCTCGCTGCTTATTTCGCAGCGAGAGGTGTAATGTTGCTCTCATACTTCCTCTGTCCTTCGTCGCGATCTCGGTCTTGTAAACGTGTCGCTCGTCGTCTGCTGCCACGCCGCACGCCGCCATTTTGGCTCGGTGGGCAAAGCAGGAGAAACTTTTGTCGAGCTCAGAGGGTCGCCGGGACTCCCTGCCATCTCTCGGGTCCCTTCGCACGCTGTTGGCGCTCTTCTCTCGTGCTCGTCTTCCCTTCCCTCTCTGCTCTCAGACCGAGCGCTGAACAATCTTTTCGTGTTTTTCCATAACGAACAAACAGGTGCCGCGCTGCATAATGGCGGGCGCGAGTACAGGTCTTGTTCGTTAACTTTAAAGCGTTGACCAAATGTGGTAAGTGAGTCGAACTCTCAAAGGATCACAAACGCAGGACGACTGAAGCGCTCTTATCGTTGTGAGCGGTTGTGATAAGTAACACAATGTTTCTTATGCCCCTTACGCAATCTTTGCACTTTTGTCTTTGAGGAAAACATTTTTGGGTTTTTAAACATTTTTTTTTTTTTTTTTTTTTTTTTTAAGGAACGAGCACATTTCTGCTTTGTACAATCCAGCAGCGTGACATTCTTTCGAAAGTGGCAACTGTAATGTTTGTCTTATCATCTGTGGATGTGTGCTGATCATTTGGGTGAACACGGCTGACACAGAAGAAGAAAGAAAACGTGCAGATGAGCAAAAATGCCTTTGTGCTCTACATGCCGTAACTGCAAGGCTAAAAGTGACCATTTGGACAGCTTCACGCTACCTTTAAGAGAACAAAAATGATCACCAATCTGTATGCGTTTAAATAATCTGTATTTCTGCCCCTTTTGTTAATACTGTCTCTCAGTAGCATTTGGTTCTAAGATGGCGCTGCAATGCCACGTGTCGGAAGGAGGGCAAATATGGGCGGGCGCCATGCTTCCTCGGCCTATTAGTCCAGATTGTTCATTCGGTCGCTCACTTGTTTGGGCATTAAGATGCAAACGAATACCTTGATCAGGCAGTCAATTTCGGAGCCTCGTCACGCGAGCGTGATGAGAGAAAGACGGCGAAGAAAAGGAGAGACGACACGGGTGCATGAGAGATGGGAGTGGCAGAGCTCCCTGCCTGCATTCTCGCGTGTCCTCAGATGAACTTTGTGTGTTTACTCATTATGTTTCTCCTCGAGGCAGTCAGGCTGACTTCCTGCTTGTAGCTGATTGGCTGATGTCTTGGCTGACCTGTTGCTGTTGGCAGCAAGGCGACAGGAAGTTTCTGGTCTGAAACAGGAAGCTGCAGCTGTTTGAGCCGAATCATGCCATACCTTTGTGTCTGTACGCGTCGAGTGGCTTCCGTGTAACGACGGGGTTGCGTTTGGTTCGGAACATTAAGCCTTGGTTACTCACAATAAGCAAATATACTTTTTCATGTTTTTCCCTCCGAATGTTCTGGATTTTGATTACGGTATCGCCAAAGGAAGTAGCCAATGCGCATATGCAACCAACGTCATGTTGACTTCTTCCGACAGCAAACGAGTGAGATTCAATCAACAGCACCTCTCCTGGTTGAAGCCAAGTAGTGCGCTCCAGTCGGCCTCCATTTCTTCAATATGGAATTCTTAATCAATGAATGGATGAAACCCAACCCAAATGGTGAGCGCACGTTTGATTGGGATATCAGCGAAGGCCTCTCTCTACAAGCCAAGCAGAGGAGAAAGAAATATTCTTAGACAAAACCAAATGACATTGCAAATGAATCTGTCAAGCTTTAGGGGTTGAACGACTGCCGATTTTTTTTGTCGCCGACTACATGTGAGGAGTCGCGTTAATAAAACGATGTCACTGATATTTTGTGATGAGTCGTTTCGTGTCAATAAAATGATGAGGTCACTGATATTTTGCGATCAGTCGTGTTGCGTCAAGAAAATGATGACGTGGCTGATATTTTTTCAGCACAGTACCGCTGTCCCCAACCTTTTTTTTTGCGCCATGGACTGGTTTCACGAAAAGACGTGATCGCGTGTTGTGATAGGAACAAATAATAATGAAAAAATCAGACTGCAACGTTTATGCTTGGCCAGCTTTCAAGAATACAGGCTTATCTACGTTTGATTCTGATTCTGATTCTGAAAAGAATGGCGGGACAGTTTCATAGTGACACAATGGAGCATTTACTACCACATTATCTGAGTCTCTCACGTTTGCCCTCCTTTTATTCCCGTCGGGCTGCAAAGCGTCAGAGGTATTTTCATGTAATCAACACGTCGTAAAGCAGGATCCACCAAACTGACGGTTCAGGCCAAACAACTGCATCACCGTGGTTGAGAACATGCATTTGTGTGCGCATGCTTTTCTTTTGTCTTTGAGACTGGCTAATGAGGAGCTAAAGAACATTAGGTGCAGGCAACACACCAAGCGGGCATTAAGGGAGCCCCGCGCCAGTTGCAGAGCAAATGCGACGGATTGGGAACAAGTACACCAAGTAAAGTGACTCTGGACTCTCACCATGACAAGACAACTTAGGTGCATGCTTTTTCGATCATCTTAACTGTGGGAATTCTTCATTCATCCAATTATGTGGCATACTGCTCTGCCAACTCCCCCCCTCCTCGCCGCCGCCGCCGCCTTCCTCCCTCATTGAAATTCTGCCAGGCACACAGACACTGCCCATTCTTGGCATCAAGCTCGGAGGGAAACTGCGAGACCAAAAGAGTGACAGAGACACATTCTTCTGCAGTCGTCTGGTGACAACTTGGTATTTGTGCCAAGCATTCTCCACGACAGGAAAGACTGACGGATATTTCCTTGACTTTACAGTTTTTGATCAGCCACTGGCTATTGTTTTGGGTGTCTGCTGATTTACAAAATGATTTGTGTTTTACAGAAATGTGACGCGCCCAGAGTGTTCTCGCAACTGAGCAAAACCAAAGCCTAATTTGTTAAATGTTAGCTTCATTGATCAACTTTATTTTCATTGTTTTATTCACTGTTGGAGTTGAGATGGTGATGGTGGCGTGTACAAACAAGTGGTTAAATGGTACAAAATATTAAAACAAACAAACATTGTATTATTGTTGTAAGTTATTTGGTCAAGAGAGTCATTTTCGTAATCCTACCGAACATTATGAGCTAACTTCCCTCATGTTTTCAGAGACATTATGACCAGCATTTTGTCTTTCTTCTACCTTACTGACCAGTACGCATTTGTAATAGCTTAACATCTACTTAATATAATGAATATGAAGTTCAACGGAAAATCTTTTTTTTTTTTTTTTAATTGTGAGAGGGAGAATGGCAAAGGAATAAAGGAAAAATAAACTTCTAGAGATGTTGAATCAGATGTTTCTGGACTGTGATACAATTCACCCAGAATTGGAGTTTTCAGCCATTTGACCCACGTTTCCCCCGAAACTAGCCCGCGTCATATCAATATTAGGCTGTCCATCTTTCGTTGGCTGTCAGGAGCTGTTTTCTTCCTGGCCAAACACAGCGTGTACATGTGCCATTGGCAGTGTTGCAGGGATGGGCATGATGCCAATGCATCCCTCCTCCCCACCTCTGCCCGTCTGGTCCTCAAATCAGACGGAAAGAGCGTGTGGACGTTAATGATGGGCTGCTCGGGACCTGTGTCAGGCTGTAGGCTAATTTACGTTTCTTTGACTATTTGAAATACTCAATGACCCCCCCCCCCCCCCCCCCCCCTCACCACCACGTTACCTCACCGACCTTGATCTGCGATTGTGTCGTCTGAATGATTTGGCTCAGTATCGCCGCTTGGCACAAGTTAGAGTCTCCATCACTCGAGACGGAACAGCATCAGGGAACGGCAGAATGGAAAAAGAAATGTTTTATTGCAGAGCTAAAATGGCCGGTGCGCAAGTCGCCATTTTGTGTTTCCTTGTTTTGTTTCGGAGAGCAGAATCCCAGCCATGTATCCGATCCGAGGCAGCTGGTGGCAGCCATGTTTGCGCGCCAGTGTGCGTGTGTGTGTGTGTGTGTGTGTACTTTATCTGAGAAGCAGCGCAGGGATAGCCCGCTGGAACCAGCTCAGTTTTTGGCAAAATCGGAAATGAGCTGCTAGCAAGGAGGCGAGCCGTTTTTTTGTTTGTTTTTCCTCCCCCTATTTCCCTTTCGATCGCATGAAAGAGTCTCAGGAAGCCAGTGAGTGTGTCATTTGTTTGTCTTTCCCACATTTTGTCTGCCGGTGTGCTTATGTCTTTGATATATTTTAACTAATAATTCAATCAGGGACAAGCTAAAATCTCTCCTTCAGAATTTCCAAGCACAGATCAGGCATAATGCTTGGCTAAATAATGCTTTGAGTATTAATACGATTCCTAATTATAAATATGGTCATTTAGAAGGCATGTATGATGATGGAATGTATTGTTCTGTGCTGAATGCATTTGAGTGCAAACTCAAAGGTAACCCTACTGTCTGTTTTTCTTGTACCATCACAGGAGCGTGACCTTGATGGCTCCACCGAGCGAGGCAACATGAATGCTGCCCTTGGGCCTGAGGTAGTAGATTGAATAGTTGTGAGGGTTGTGTAGCCTCTTTTCCAGATAACTATACAATCTACTGTCTTTCCCAAGGAGACAGCTTACTCAGCCAGTCATCGCCCAGGCGACAATTGCGCTTTGCACATGCGGGCAAGCACGCAGAGATTGCTGCGAGCGTTTCTGCGTTCGCTTTCCAAGAGGTGTATTAGGTTACTTGACAGGTGGATGCGCATTTGAATCGGGCTTTGTCAGGGTGAGGTAGTAGGTTGTATAGTTTGGTGGGTGGGTCTGCACCCTGCTCAGGTGATAACTATACAGTCTATTGCCTTCCTTGAGAAGCTCACCGACAACCAACCGATTACAGCACTGGTTGCCTGCAACCTTTTATGGAGCCGCGTCACATATTTAACAAAAAATACATAAAAAATCTCATCGAACACCGCCAAACAAAACTCTCACAGGATGTATGTTTTACGATGATTTCATCTTAATTTACTGAACACAAAGTTATTATTCTGTTGTACGCATGGCAACAAGTGGATACATAGGTTCATTGTGCCTACTGCCATCCATTTTATGGTTATGCCTGTCACTGTACGCCGGTGGCATAGGTAGATAAACAAAATTAACTCGAGAACTGGTGCATAAATAATAATTTCCGGACCAATTAAGTGAAATTGGATCATTTGCCATGGCATACCTGATGATCTCTCACGGCGCAATGGTTTCGAAATCACAGTACAGTATTGAACGACACATCGATCACAGTGTTCACGTCATTGCATGTGTCATGTGACTAACTTGCAGTTTGTAAATGATAATAAAGTTTTTCAAGTGAGTCGACCTATCTTTCCTCTGCGTGAGTGTGTATACCAAAGACATAGAGTGTAACACAGACGCCTCGTTAAATTGGTCGGCCCTTTACCGCTATACGTCCGGCAAGTAAACGGACCGAACTTCAATTAGTGCCAACTTACAAAGTGAGCAAAGTTAATGGCTCTCATTCACAGACACAAATTTTTTAGAAACAGGCACCACAAACAATACATGTACCTTTTCATATGATTATTGTTTACATGTATTTACTCATAGATGTAGGGACCAAACCAACATATGCAGTTTTTTTAATCATTTAAAAAATATATATTATTGTTGTTTACAGCCAACAATGCATGTAACACTGTTATTGTGATGATAAATATTGTAATATTAATACTTAACATTCAATCTGTGTCTATATTTGCCAGAACCTGAAATATAAATGTTACCTGCGCTGTCTCCTGTTATGGGCTTTCTACTTAAATAGCACTAACGTTTATATTGAACAGATTATAACTAAACGTTTTGCAATTCAGTGATTTATATTGATTTGACTATTACTACTAATGGCAATCACTGGAGACAGACTAGCAAAAATCCACACTGACTGACTCAGCCCTTCATCGTTGGGAAAGCTACATACCATGACAAAAGTCAGCTAAACCACCAACGACAATCGGACGAGTTAAAATAGCGAACTAAGAAAGACTGTCATCCGGGGAATTCACAGCTAATTCAATTTGCAAAGTTATGTTTGCGATGACAAACAGTAAAATAGAACGCAAAGTCGTGGCTCACTCTTACCTGGGAAAGGTAACCCCATGAGGGCTAGCTTTGAACGGAAAACAGCAAATGGAGGCGGCCTCCTCCTCATCGATCGCGCCACCTTTCCACATCCAACATGGCGACGATGTTGACGTAGCAGTTAGCGCTCATGGTGCTGTTTGGGTATTCTGCATGTATATGGCGGCGGCTTTCCAATAGGCTCGGCAGTCTTGGACGCCCTCTGGTGGGGAAGATTCCGATGTTCACACTCTCTATTTAATTCGTTTACAGCCTTGTATGCGTTTGTGTCCCAACGAAAACAACAACAACAGCGCGTCTGCCTCCCCTTCTTGCAATTTGGCAGTATAAATTGGCACTTTGGCATTTGTTTCCTCCCACAGGACGACAGGTTGACCAGAATTAACCGCAGCACCCAAAGACAAATTTAAAGGGCCACGGAGATTTATATATTTTCAACCCCAAACTGAGTCAAAGGTCCACTTATTGAGGTCGCTGAGGCGATGTGCTATCTGTAATATTCAAAACAAAATCTCCTTTTCATTCAAAACAACAACAAGAAAAATGAACTGAAATAAATGGAATAGGCTCCAGCATGCCTACAACCCTAGTGAGGATAAGCAGTATGGAAAATGGATGGATGATTAAATATAAAACTGAGAAGGGGGATTTGCTTAATTTTAGCTGTCACTTCCGCCCCCAAAAGAAGCCACGCCCCCTCCGAATTGGCACTCTGTTGCTTTCTATTGTTGTGTCATAGAGATGTGACCAAGAATTCTGCTTGCGGCTCGCTATGACCATTTCAGTGCATTGATTTTTGCTGTTTGTGCCTGAGAATTGTATATAAAGCTCTCTTCAGAATATGAATGAAAATGTGTGACTGTGTATATGCATAATAAACATATGGAATTCACAAAGAGGTCCGTAGATATTGGATAGCAATTTTGTCCCCCCCCCCACATTGAATAACTTCATTTATTGTTCTTAAATAGTGATAATTTATCTTTTTATGAACAAATAAAGGGAATATTTAACATCAATAACGTCCGTTAAATTAAATTCTTTATGAAAATGCATAATCAACAAAACTATGGCATAATTATCGTGCATGTAGAACAGTACTGAGATTGATTAGATTGTGCAGATGTTCCGGATCGCACGGCCAGCGAGTGTAAGTTGCTGCTGCATAATGACAACGGGGATCCACAAAACTCAAGCACGGACAAGCTATTGCCAAAATACATGAATATTCTGGTTGAAATTTGGAAAAAGCTCAATCTCAGCGCATCGGATCGGCAAAAAGATAAACGGAACAAATAAACGCTCTTGTGACAAACGTCCGTGTTACAGCACCAGAAAGACAGGAAACCCAATATTTATCAGGAGATTCCACTTATAAAGCAGATATTGGAAGACAATCTATCAGATTTACATTAGGTTTCATTGTGCCAGACTTGTCTCTGCCTGCCAAATACTCAGTATTCATATCTCGCTTCTTGTGTCATTTTCATCCTAGACGCCGTTGCTGTCTCCCCGGAGGCTTCTCAGTGTCTTCTCATCAAACCGATAGGTGAGTTTCCGCTTCACCTTTTGGATCTCGCCCGTGCGGGCGTAATTCCTCAGTGCCCGCGCCATTTTCTGGTAGGTCATTGTCTTGCGGTTCCCTTTTCGGCGGCCCCAAATCTCTGCCAGGTGCTCTTTGTTTTGGGAGGAGAACTGAAATGTGCCCGAGGAGGACTGGACCCACCAGATGCAGCTTCGCATAGACGGCGTTTGCAGCATCTCAAACAGGAACTGGAACAAGCGCTCCTTCCTCTTTCCTGTCAAAGAGGAAGCGGGTGTGAATAAAATCACGACGGGGACAATGAGGATGACTAAATCAAAGCTTCACAGACAAAATGGAGGGGGTTGCACCAGTGAAGTGCTTGTACCTGAGATTGGAGCAAGAAGTGAAGCGTCTTTGTCGGGTCTGCCTCGGCTCGCCGAGGTCGGAGAAGGAGCCTCGCGGTATTCCTGGCACCGGGAACTACTGGACTGAGAGTCTGAGTCGATACATACGTTCGCCTTGTCCGAAGACGCAACGTAATCCTAAGAGCACATTTGTGCAATCACAAGTCAGTGGTGTTTTGTTGTTTGCCGCTGTTGTTGTTTGTTCAGTAGCATATCATTGGCAGCAATGATGCATTACCAGAGGCTTCAATGAAGTGAAATTACGTTACCTTTAACGGGGGATGCCCGTCAAGTCCATTTCATTTATGTGGCACTAATTCACAACAGAAGTTCTCTCAAGGCGCTTTATACATTGAGCAGCTCAAGAACCATCGGTGCTATATTTATCGAAATACCACGGACTTCCGATCAGATCAGGCTGTTATGAGCGCGACCCGACTCGACTTCCTGATCGCACTTAACCTCCGTTCAGCTCTTAAGATCGAAGGCCGTTCCGTGAAATGTTGCAGGCGGCCGACGTTTACTACGCGGTGGCTTTGTGAGACTTTCACCTTACCCACTGGTCGTGATGCGGCCAGGACGGAGGTGCAGCTTCCGCCTCGTGCTCCTTATTAGGAGCACCGCAGTGCCACTCGTAGGCGTGTTGGCCTGACCAGCTGTTCTCTAGGAGGGGCAAGAAGACGAAGCTCCGCTGACATACTGCGCTGGACGTTTCACGTTCATGTGGCTCGGGGCGTGCTGACCTATGATCCTGGTGCTGTGGTGGGAGTGCACGTACTGCACCGCGTTGGTCAGAGGCAAGGTGTGCGTGTGCGCGGGCTGGACCTCCAGCGAATGCTCCTGCAGATACTCCTCGATGACCTCCAGGTCCACCTCCGGGCAGGACGAGGGCGCCGCTCCGCCCCACGACCCCCGACCTGCACCGAGCCTGAGCTCGGTCACGTAAGCCATCTGCCAGGCACAAAAAGTGGCCCGGTGAAACTAAAACTGACAGTGAGCTTTATAGTGGCACTTCCTTGCATATGGCTGAAATCATTGAAGAAAATAGTACAGAGCGTGGAAGCCATATCAGTCATTATGCATTGCGCTTTGTTAATATGACACGAGCGACGAGTTTAATCATTCATCTGGACAGAGACTGTGGAGCAACTTTAAGGGCTACATATCATGTCCCACGCTATACTTGCACTACGCCATCCACAGCGGGAAGTAACAAACACTTTGTTACAGTACTGAAGTACATTTTTCAGCTATCTATAATTTACTTGTGTATTTCTCTCTCTCTCTCTTCCCCCTCCCTCCCCCACCCCCACCCCCACCCCTAACCTCTACTCCCTACATTGGATTTTTTGTTATTCCTTTGTAATGCAATTGAGATCGGTTTCTCTTTCGCTGCTCAGCCAAAGCAGCGCGCTTGACTTTTTTGCCTCCTTACATTCTCAAAATATGCTTGTCACCTCGTTCTCACCTCGCAGATGACAACGTGACCAGGGAGAATGAATAGCGACGATGCGACAAAACCTTTATATTTCAGTGTCATTTTTTTTTTTTAACGATGTAAAGGAGTTGAATCAGTACTTCTACTTCGACCAGAGTATTTTTCCCCCCTGTACTGCCCACATGTAGTAGTGAGCGTGCATCTCATCAACCTGCTCCAAGGTTTTGTTTGCTTCGTTGGCAGCCAGAAACACTGCAACCATGTGTATTTTAATTTGACTATCAAATCTATGCAAGTTTTTTTTTTTGCTCCACCAACCAGGAAACATTCAGGTAACTGTGTTTGTAACTGATGCTCTTTAAAATATGTACAGTATATGATATCGAGTTACTGTACAGTCCACGATATGAACGTTGCCGAGAACTTTTTTTTTTTGGTCTACTCGTAAGGTGACTTGCAAACAACATGCATTTAAAAAAAATAAAAAATAAATAAATAAATAACTTACTGCCTCCATTCCAGCCAACACAATTTTAGTCTGGAAAGAGAAACCGGGAGGGAAAGTTGCCACATTAAAATTGTAACGGATCGACGGCGATATCAGCGCAAAGTGCCATACCTGATCACACTCGAGATGTGTCCTCCTCTGATGTGTTCTCCTCAGTTATCAAAAAAATAAAATAAAAGTCAAGCCGTCACCTGAAGGATGCCCCACCTGAGCATGACCTCTCTTATAGCCTTGCTAGACACATCCTCCTCCTGTTCATCCCCTCTGGCCAATCCCATTTGGTCAAAAAGTATACACGTGGGAGGGTTTTGACTAATTAAGTCATTAGGATGTTAGTGCCCACTAACTTCACACTGAGGTAAAATGAATGCTAGATTGTTTGTTTGTTTGCAATATTTTGCATTAAAAAAAAAAACGGATGAGCCACACTATTAGACAGCCCTACGCACTGTAATGACATCTAGTGGCTCTCTAAGTCGCGATCCAAAATACAGTATTAGAAATGCCTGAACAAATACTATCTTAATGAAATGAACACCTCTGTGCCAAAAAAAAAAAAAAAAAAAAAAAAAAAAATGGTGTGTACTGTTATGTCAGTAAAGTCATAATACAGTATACGTGACTATTATATTTATTCAACTAAAAATGAATGGCGGGTATTGTTATGTTCCTAAAGTTTTTGATACAGTATTCAGCTCTCGTAAAACACGTGGACCTAATAATAAGAAAAATAGGTAAGCTTTTTCCCACCTCTCGTGGGTGTAGATTCGATTCGATTCGATTAAATAGATCGGGCCTTCCTGTGTAGAGTTCGCGTGTTGTCCCGTTGCTGGCGAAGGTTTCCTCTGGGTATTCCGGCTTCCTCCAAATCACGCCAGTGAGCATCACTGACGACTTCGAATTGCGCATAGGCGAATGCGCCGCTTGTACGTCTGCCGGCGATTGACAGGTGACCGGTTGAGGGCGTACCTCGCTTCTCGCCCAAAAATCGGCTGTGATAGGCTCCAGCTCGCTCGTCACCCTGAACAAACTAGAAAATGGAAGGATGGATTTTACAGACCGGTTGACTTTTGGGTGTGCTATCAAGGGATTTCCCCGATCTGCTTCACATTTGAAGTCGTCGCCATATCCCAACATTGACCAGAGGGATCGAGCTTGAGGCCAATAATTCACAATGTTTTGTTTTTGTTTTGTTTTTTAAACCAATCCACAGTTAGCCCAGTTCAAATCAAAACTGCTGGACTACAAGTTCATAGTCATAGCAGTTCTACTGTCACGCAGAGCTGGCCCAAGGGAACGACAGTACTGTTGGCATCTCATCTGCTACATTTGTACATAAGTTTAAGACTTATTTACTCAACTTTATATTTGTTTTTAAAACCATTTTTGTCACCTTGTTTAAAGTCCCTCTGCTCAATTATGTCATTCAGTATTTGCTTGCCATTTTATTGTTTATTTAATACTCTTAGTCTCCTTTCCTCTTGATACTCGTTTTTGGAGCTTTAAGGTATTTTCAAATGTCATTTTTTTTATTTTTTATTTCATATATATTTTTGCACATCACTGGTGTACGGATGCGTATTGCATTCACTTGTATTTAAAAAAAAAAACTGTTTTTCTGAGTAATTTTTTTGATGGCATGGTCTTTTTGAATAATTGTTTTCAATTTTTTTTTTTTTTTTTTTTTTTTTTTTCAAACTTGCAGTTCGCAGGTTCTCGCGTGAGTTCGATGTGTCCCTGATAACTCGGGGGGGAAAAAACTGAAAAAAATAGTCACAAAAACAGGTGGAAAAAAATAGTCAGTAAGACATATCTCCTGATAATTTTCTTATTTCATGACACCTGTGATACGTTCAAGGCCTCCAGTACCAGATGTAGCGAAGCAGCCCCACAGCATTATGGATCCTCCACCATGCTTGACTTATGGCAGGGTGTTCTTTTCCTTAAAGGCTTCATTCCGCTGTCTGTAAACACTGTGTTTGTGTGCATTGCTAATAAGCTCAATTTTGGTTTCATCTGTCCATAAATATAGTTTATCATTTGCTCTTCTGTATAGAAAACATTTTGTTTCACTTGATTCATATTTTTCAGGAGATATTCCGCATTCCTGGGTGCCAATAATGGTGAGCACGACTGCAGATGGCATTCACTAATCCACTGAGTGCTTTATCCAACTTGCAATTAGTGTGACGAACTGTAAGTCCAAAGACCACCAGAGTACAGAATACGGTTCTGAATATAATACAGTATCTCCCGTTATCAGTCTGTGGAGTGATGCCTGTGTAGTGTATAATTGAGCAGTTACAGTACTGCGCGCAGACGGTCGTGTCCATGGTGTGATAATATATGAAGCGCATTGGGAGAGGCAGCTGCTATTTACACAGCGCTTTTTTATACCCAGGCTATGGCCTCAGCAAGATAAAAAAAAAAAAATAATAATAATAATTAACGTGCAGTGACATGACTAACTTTTCAATTCGAAGTTTAGTGCACAAATTCATCACACTGAGTGATTGCCATAGACACACAACCCCTCCGCATTGAGTACACACATTGGACATGGAAGCGCTGTACACTTCGGTCACAAGTTCCGTGTCATTTAAACAAGTTCAAATGGCATGAGGCGGTACGATAGTGACCGGGATCGCAGTATTAGCAATTTTATTCTAGTGGTATATAAAACACACGAAATAAATGACAACAATAAACACTAAATTCACTAAAATACAATGTGGGGGATACAGGTTGCAGGTTTAAAAGCTTTAGGGAGGTGGGAGCGGGGACTGGCAAAACATGCTCGGAAAAACCCCGAGTGCCGCGGTGAATTAAATGACAGTTAGAGTTGCTGTAGCCCTGGATTGCACCTGGAGGATTGAAGGAAGGTGATAACGCAAAAAAGGCGCATTGGACCCTTGTCATCGGAAACGCACAAAGAGCCAAGGACACGTTTGATTACAAAACGGGCTCTTGACTCCTGGAACAATCGACTTCTAATCAGCAAACTGCTGACTGGCAAGCTGCTTTCCCCCCCCCATGTTCTCTTCGGAAAAAAACTACAGTGTTGTACAGTAAACTCCCAATATTGCCGCTAATAGCGGGAACCCCAACAACAAAACGTAATTGACGCCTACAATTGCAGATATTAATAGGTAAAACCCTAAACATACCACCAACTATAATCCCCAAACCACCTTGACATCACTTCAAACTCCATTTACAACTTTACTCTTGAACATAAACGGCTTCCGGATGATTTGGTATCTCAAATATGCCACGGAAATGCACATGGACATACTTGGTGCTATCATAAATTTGATGCCGTGATAGCTTAGAGTTCTATATTGCTTTCAAGGATGCTGAACAGAAAAGCTCATGGGGGGGGGGGGGGGGGGGGGGGGGGTAAATTCCAAATCGATCGATCTATTTTTGTCATTTTGCGGAGTGTGTGTCCAGTAGTGACTGCCGAGTGAGATTGGAGATCAGTTGCCTGGCCTTTGGGACACTTCGAGGTTAACGGTCTCCATTTGGCAGGTGAAATGGACTCATGACTACACCCCCCCCCCACACATATTGTTTGAACCATTAGTGTGTCAGGTGTTGCAGCACCTGAAAGGCTTGCGAATGGGCTTATCAACTTGGACAGAAGCTGCCCAATAACAAATGGCTGTGTGTCCAGGTGTAGTGGGTTAACAGTTATAGTCACCCCCCCCCCTTTTTTTTTTTTTATTAAGTGAGCATAAGCAAATCACCTGTATGTGTGCGGCTCACTGGGAATTCCCCAGAAAGTGAGACAAAACAAGGGAGCTCGCACGTTTGTGCGCTTGTTTACGCGCGTGCAAAGTGATAAAAGGCCCGCCCGTGAAGAAGGGTCCTCCAGGGGAGTCCGCTAATAAGCCCGCGTGTGAGGAGGAGCGGTTGGTCACGCTGTGCTGTTGGTGTTGTCCTGGGTTCTCCGGGACACGTGTGTATGCAAAACCCGAGGTTCAGCTCAGCTCGTCCGGCGCTCGCTGCGTCGTTCGTTCTTCCTGGAATCTGCTGGCTCGGTGGGCGCAGCCCCCCGAAACATAAGAAGACAGCTGTCGCGCAGGTTTTACACCGCTGCGAACTACAACCCGCAGTTATAAACGTGTTGTTAAATGATCTATTTAGGCATAACACAGCTGCTGGAACATTAGCGTGTAGGATTAGCAGAGCAGTGGTAAAGTGATCTTGTTGTACAGTATACATAATTCATACGGGAATGTCGGAGATAAGGGATGGGATTGGGAACTGGCGGGACTTTGCATTCCCACGGAAGATCGTTTGGGACCAAGAGTAGGCAGCTCTGTAATCTGTGGTCTCAATAAACACTCATAAACGACACTAACCCACAGGCCTTATCGGAATTAACACACAAAGTCGAGTCAAGATTGCACATAAATCTTCAGTTTCCACGGCAAGATAAGAAAAAGACGCTCGCTCACAGCTCGGGAGTCAAATCAAATCGAGCAAGAACACAGTCGATGAGGGTTTCCTGAATTTTATTGAGACCACGCACCCATTTATTATTTTATCCCCCCCCATGTAAAAAAAAATCTCATGGCACACCACCAAGCAAAAAATGTCCTGGAAAGTATGACGTCTTCTTCTTCTTCTTTTCCATTGGGCTTGGGTAACCACAGCGTGTCATCTGCATCTCCTGCATGGTCTTCCTCTCGTTCTCTTGCCTGGCAGCTCCGTCCTCATCACCCTTCTACCAATATACTCTCTCTCTCTCTCTCTCTCTCTCTCTCTCTCTCTCCTCTGGACGTGTCCAAACCATCAAAGTCTGCTCTCTTTGACATTGTCTCCAAAACATCGAACCTTGGCTGTCCCTCTGCTGAGCTCATTTCTAATTTTATCCAACCTGCTCACTCCTCGGGAAAACCTCAACGTCCTCATTCGCTCCGCTTCCCGCCGTCTCCAATCCGCCCATCACGGGTTGGCCTCGCCACTGCCTTCGTAGCCTTTGCCCTCCATCCGAGCAGGGACTCGCAGGAAGTCATGACTGATTCTGTTGTATGATTGGCAACAGGCAGACGCGCGCACACGTTTAGCGTACCTTCTGCCATCTGGTGGATATGGCCTCATCATTCGCATTTACATCGGGAGTCATTTATGTATTCATTTGTCTTGCTAAACGATTGGTCGATTTGAGTTATTGTCAAGAAAAATATTTGTCATCCGAACCATCTGATTCAAATTAAAATGTACAAATAACAAAGAGTAATACTTTACGGAAACAGCAACCGTCGTGTACTGTTGTTGAATAAAAGATCACGTGTGGAGACGGACTCAGACGGAGATTAGCGCGCGTTTCAACCTGTTTTTTTTTTTTTTTTTTTTAAATGAAGTCTTGCTCTGCCTGTCTTCCAGGTCATTCACCAGTTACAAGACTCAAGTCAGCCCCCCTGCAGGTCAGGTGGGGGCTACTGCACATCACTGGCTTGTTTTTTGACAGAGCCTGGCAGCTCTTCAATCTTTTTGGCACACCTCGTAAGACACTCGACAGAAACACAATAAGAACAACCCCCCCCCCCCCCCCCCCCCCCCCCCCCCAAAGTATGTGAATATTTAGTATCTCAAAAAAAAATGGCAGGATGATGGTAATAAAATAGAAGTAACAGCGGATCCATGTGAGCTGCATGCATCTGGGTTTCTTGGGTGATTTGTACAATTTCAGGAATTTCCAGCGGTGCTCTCCACTTTATGTCTGAACAATGCCGTAAACCACGCAATACTCTGGCTTCCCTTTTTCCACAGTGGACGGTGTCATTTCTGTACGACTATTTCAAATGAACCACTTGCTCCGAGCCGCAGATGCTTTGCAACACGTCTCCGCTTTGTCGTATGACACCACACACGGCGATAGGGTGCCTCGCTCGCTAATGAACAGTACATTGTTAATTGGCTTACATATATTTCCCCACATTTGACATCACCGTGTAAGTAGGAGAGTAAGTGACGCAAGGAGCTCCGAAACAACTCAATGTTATGTCCTTTTGGCCTTTGTTGGAGAGTGCAATGCAGCACAGAAAAGACACCATGTCAATGGCGTCGTATTGGACTGCTTGCACATTTGCAACCGCCTTCAAGAGTCGGACACAGTAGCCGCGCTGTTCTGTCTTGTGGCAGAAGATGGCGACATTTCATCATCCTCATGATCAATTGTGACATCGCTTGGAACCCCAACGAGGAGGTTACAATATGATGTATGATTTGATTCCAGCCTAATGAGGGGGTGGGGGTTGGGTGTGTTATCAGTATTATCTGCGAGTGTGTTCACAGTTGCGAGACTTCTTTCTGCTGCTGGGCATTAGTCAGATGATCGGAATTTACTGTGGCTAATGCGAAGCCTTTGTGTTGCCTTTCCTTGAAGCCCGTCTTCGTCCTTGCACGGATTGCACTCTTAAGGAGACAACCCAGTCACTGTTAACATTCCTCATGTGTCTTCCTCCATTTTGACACGGCTGATACAATCACACTATAGTGAGTCTGGCTACAAAAGCAGCGCACGCGTTCCTCGCAAGCGTGCACAAACACAAATGCTGGTTTGTGATAAGAATGTGCGCAGGGTCGCGATGATGCAGCCTTCGCCGCAGGAATCAGTGCGCTAAATCTCGGGCAATCAACTTGTTATAGATCGGAGCTACGGTTGTAACATTCACAAGCAAGAAAGAAAAAAAAAGAAAGAAAGGAAGAAATGGAGTCACCCACAACTGCACACGCCGACTGGTGCTGGTCAAACAAAATCAAAGTAGGTGATGAGTTCAACACTTTGGCCTCTGATGGAGGGCTTTACTGAACTCCATGACTAATCACATCTCTGGAGGCCCACTATTGTCCCAACCCCCACCTCTGTCCCCTTACCTCATCCCCCCCCTAAACCCCACCTTTCTTTCATTTATTCCATCCTTTTGTACTGTGAGATGCAGAAAGGAAGAGACTGATGGGGTAAAGATGGCGGCGGGGAGGTTGGAAGGAGAGGAACCTTTTGTTGCCTTTCAGGTGGTTTGCCATGAAAAGCCAAAGAACACACCTGCCGCCACCAAAAAAAAGCGCAGCGCCTCGCTTTGTCCCGCTGAGTGCGCACACGAGGTCGGCGTGCCCGCGGTGGCTCCGCTCGAGCCACGGCGCGCACGAATGCGGACACGAGCACGCTGACATACGCGCTGAGATTGGGGCAGTTTTGGTGGGTGCAAAAAAACAAAACAAAAAAAAAAAAAAAAGCGAAGGGGGGATATGG
The DNA here is from genome assembly GCF_024500275.1 of Phycodurus eques. NCBI lineage: Eukaryota > Metazoa > Chordata > Actinopteri > Syngnathiformes > Syngnathidae > Phycodurus > Phycodurus eques. Next base: position 48,424,092 of record NC_084525.1, read on the forward strand.
GTGCGGAGGTGAAGCGGCTCGGGTGGCGATTGAGTGGCGGCCCGCGGAATGGACTCCTCTCGCTGCAAGGAGCTCAGGTAGCGCCGTGCGCGTCCGTGTTATTCCAAGCGGACCACGGTGAGTGCTCTCGAGTTAGTGTCAGGTATCAGGTAGCTACTTGCCGCCGCGTCTTCAAGGCAGCCGCCGTTTGGATAATGTTTACAGTCGAGAGAGCAGCGCACGGAGGAGGAGGAGGAGGAGGAGGAGGAGGAGAGGGGCGAGATCGCTGCCTTTGATCTGAGGCGGAATATTTGAGAGACAAAGTACAAAAGGAGCGCAAACATGCCAGCATCTCACTTTGCGTGAAGACATTTAATTGGGCATATAAATTGCTCGTTGGTGTAAATGTGTGAATGGGTGTGTTGTCTCGATTTGCCCTCCGGATAAGCGCGAGAAAATGAAGGGAGTGAAGGATAATACCAATCAGAGAGTTATGTGGACAGCGTTGTTTTCTCTTGCTCATAAAAACTTCAAACAATCAAATGAACAAACTGTTGGAACACCTTGGAACAAAACTCAAATATAAAGCTCTTGTATAGGAACTCCCCATCCTTCCTGAGAGTGGGCCAAGCTCCAATCTCGTTCATGTTTCGTAGGTCTAAGGTCGCGTTTTTCGACACCAAACGTCCCCCAGCATGCTTTTATGGGCCTTGCTCGCATGCACTGGGGCACAGTCATGCGAGAATAGAAACAATATTATTTGGAGTAGTTTTGGGCTTGAAAATGCAGAGCGCAGTGAGGAGGAGGAGCTGCAGTTAAAAGGATAGGGATATCTCCATCTGAAAGAGACTGTGCGCTAACTCACAATAAACCATACGGCCACGGGAATTTTGTCTTGACGTAGTCATGATACCGAATGTTGCTGCCGTATGTTAAACGGGCCAGATAAAGGTCGGCGAACACACAGCGCAGACGATAAAAGCACCGTAGCGCACTATATAAGTATCGGAGCCCGTTTTGCGCCGCGACTGCGACGAATCGGTAAAGTTGTAGAGGAGCAGTAGAATTCGACTGGGTGGGGGGGGGAGGGGAAGTCGACAAAGCAGGTGTTAAATCAGACGTGAAAAAAGGAAGGGAGCCAAGGCGAGAGCGAGGCAGAGAGAAACAAGACTTGAGATGGGCAGAAGACCAGACATGCAGGCTTGACTCCCTGCGTATGTGTGCGTGAAAAAGAAATCCCTTTGGGCCACACAATTAAATAACGTTTAAAAGACGACAGAACTCTGTGCACAGGAAGGGGAAAGGTGGAGAGTGCAAGGAGTGGGTGAAAATGCAGGTGGATGCAGTTTAAAAAAAAAAAAAAAAAAAAATTTTTTTTTTAAGTGTGTGCACACCAGTGGTAAGGACTGCGTGTGTTTGCATGTGTATGCAAAGGGCGGCTCTCCTTTGAACTGCCAGAATATTTGCTCAAAGGGCTTTGCAGCATAAAGCGTCACTGGATACGGGCCGCGCACAACATATTTAAAATGACAATAGACACAGGGAGCAAAAACAGACATTCCATTACAAAGCGGAAGAAAAGAGAGAGCAAGCGAGTGAGTGGGTGAGAGAGAGAGAGAGAGACTATGTGAAGAAGAGCCTGAAAGAGGTTTTGTGGGGCCATAACAAAGGCCCCTCACAAAACACAGTGGCATAGGAATGTTAATTAATTAATGAGAAACTATTGAGCCACCGGAGAATGGTCGAGAAAGAAAGACAAAGATGGAGTGGCAGAGATGAGTCAAAGGTATAGACAACCTTTATTTTCCTTATTCTTATTTTCACAGCGAACGTGGCGGGCAAACGATACAAACCTTCCTCCTCGCGGCTTCGCGCGTGTGCATTTGTGCATTTGCCTTGTACGTTCTTCTTTCCCAATCCAAAAGTTGGATTAAATGTGCCCATACGATGAACTCATTTTCCTGCACCGCACAAACACAAATGTTTCGAATAGGTTTGACAATGCACGCCTTTCCGCTCCCCAAAAAGTCGGCCGCATCGCCAAAATCTGCCAAACGTACGTGGGGGGAAAACGTGTCATGGTCCAATGAAACACAACGGCGCTCACTGCAAAGGAACGACTGGCGGTGGCAGCGTCCCCGAGACAACGCTGAGGGACGCGTCGACAGTTCGGAATAGCAGTCGGCGTTAGCATGAAAGCTTCAGCCCTCTGCTACAAAGCAAATAAAGCTGACGAGAATGGCAGAAATGATTTCGGGATAAGCAGACGTACTTTCAAGGGTGGAAAGTGTGTGCTGACTCCCGTTTAGCATGAGTTTGAACGCGAATGATTGCAATTCTTGGAGGGTGTGCACACTTGTGCAACCACATTATTTCAGTTGTTCCTTTTTTCTTTCTCTCCCCCCCAATCGAGTTGTACACGTTGCAGGTCACACATTTGGTGGACAAAGTTCAAAACGACTGTTCTTGGTCTCATTTTCCCCCCCAATGTAACAGAATTTTTTTTTAATATCCACCGGACATCTGCTTTTCTAAGCTCTTCTCGACACGACACTAATAATATTATCTTTGCGTGCGTTTGCATGAACGTTGTCACGCGAGTGGTCTTTCGGTCAGTCCGGGATCCCGACAATCCAGCGGCAGAAACCCGAGAGGGTGTGACTTACGAGACCCCGCATTCTGATCTTTCTAGTGACGGAGGGGCGCTGAAGTGTCAGAATTGCAATTTCCTCCAAACAGTCACACTCGGATCCTTTTCGTCTCACTTTGACGCAACAGCCAAAACACACTGCACTGCCTCCATTCCTCTTCTTCCAGACTTTTCTCCAGCTACAAATGCTTCCTCACTTCCATTCATAAAAGGGCCCTCTTGTCTCACGCCAAACTGTATCACCCCCTGCCCCCACCCGATCCGTGTCCCTTCCCCAAACAGTCATGCTCTTCACACCGAGCCTCCAAGCAAAATAAAACAGGGCAAAGCAAGGGAGAAAGAGAGGGGCGAGTTCAGGACTCAGGGGCCCCTCCCATCTCCGAGAGATGCTCCAGCCCATCCCTAAATTACAGGCCAATGAGAGGAGCTCATTCACCACTCGTGCGCTCCTTCTACAATAGGTAAGGAGTGGGACGCAGAAACGGCGAGACATCTTCACGGGTAAAGGGAAGACAGAGTGCACTTGTTTTGGGGGATTTTTTTGGGGGGGGGGTGAGGGGGCTAAATGATGAGAAAGGGCAGACGAGAAGGAACTAAAGTTGGGACTGAAAGTGAGGGTAGCCCGAGATGAAGAGGTTGTGACAGCGGCCAGTGCGGAGCTCCTGAAGAAATAAGTTGGTCTCGCTCTTTGATTAGGATCCTTTAGTTTAAAAAAAAAAACCAGAGGAAACTCAGAGACAGCTTCTTGTCCCCTTCAACTGCCACAACAGACAGACAGACAGGCCGGCAGAAAGTGAGCCACCAGGAGAGTCAGCACAGGTGTCGGGACAACAGGTGGACGGCCCGACATGCTACCCGCGCTTCTGCTTCTCTGCGTGCTCGACGGAGTAGGGGCGTCCACCCCTGGAGCCGGGCCTGATGAGCGGATGCAGGACAGGCGAGGGGGAGCAGCGGCCGTGCTGTGCCCATCGCCGTGCCAGTGTGAGCGAGACGCTGTCTTGGTCATGGCGGACTGCTCGGAGTTGGGACTATCGTCTGTGCCGACCAACATCAGCCCTCTCACCACTTACCTGTGAGTAACATAAGTCTGAAAAGAACCGCACTGGCCCAATATGTTCTCTCCCTGCCTCCGTTTTTCCAATTGTCCCGGTCTGTTATTGGTCGGTCTTCGCTTCCTCGTGCAATATGTCTGCGCATCAGATTGTTTTGAAACACATACGCAAAGTTGCAACTGGGGGTGGGGGGGAGTTTGTTTTGTCTTGTTTGTTTTGACCGCTAAGGAAGAATGAATGGACCACTTCTTCCAGTGTCAGGTTTCTCGGCACCGACTGGGTACCAGTTGAGGGAAGCTGTGTGGGCCGGTTAATATCCTGTGCTTGCGCATGACAGTACGGCGCATAAGCGTACAATTACTGTGTGTCTAATTTGTACGATACAGTAAAGGCGGGAGTGCAAACCATAAACTCAGGTGCTTCAATGTGTTTGATGTTTAATTAGCGGTTCGATGGTGAATACCAATGAGCTGCTATCTTTTTGTCGGGAGATCGATCAACGGTTGCGGAACAGTTGAGACTGTCCCAAAGAAATACGTGTTGGAAAGGTCCGACACGAGACTTCATGTGAACATAACTCAACATAACTCAAGCAGCTCCCCGCCAGGAGTGTCTGGTAGTAAGAGCTGAGACAATATACAGAATGTGAAAGCTGCCAGAACTTTCAAATTGCTTTTCTACGCGGGCCTCCGAGGACAGATTAGAGGCATGTCGTGATAACTGATATCGAGGTGATTGAAGTAAAATCCAGGAAACTGCGATGGAGCAGTGACTCACACGGGGACGTGCAAGCATTACAGCGGTGGGAGAGATGGAATTCCAAGGAGGTAAGGAAAGATCAAAAGTTTGTTGTCATTATTAAAAAAAAAAAAAAAATTAAAAAAAAAAAAAAAAAAGGGCAGGACACAATGGATCGCTCCGCGACGGTGGCTTCCAATTTCCAGATTTCATATGTTCAGTGGGGTCCAAATCTATCCAGAAATCACTCCGTAAGCCACACCCACAAACAAGTGATGACCTGAGCCCCCTTCTGTGCACTGCTTTTTCCTTTATACCACACACAAGCGCGCATGCATGCCCACACAGAGACACCCATGAACGCAGATGATCATTGACTACAAACATCGGCGTAATTGTTCATTTCCCCTCATGACCTAACACTGGAACTGGACCAATTAGTGAGTTTGAGGGGTGATTTAGAACAAGATAAATAAACCCTGCGACCAACCGCATACGCCCACACGCAGTCACACCGACACACATGCCTAGTACGGAGGAGGAGCGCAGTAAAGCATGAAGATGTGGGGACAGTTGGGAGCATGCCACAGTAAATGATGATGCCGCACACGCGATTCACTGATTGCCATTTCGCTGCGGTGATTATCATCAAACCCCACAAGCAAAACACGCACGCTCGCTCTCGCACGTGCGCGCACAGTAGACGGAGCACGGCGCCGAAAAGTACAGCTTCTAAATTCGCTCCCCGACCTCCGACAGACTCCAATAGCGACAAGTGCGCTCTGCCTGGCAGTCCGCGGCGGTCGGATGAGCCTCGCGGCACGGAGGACTCGTTCGCAGGTCAGAGGGGATTTGCTTGGGAAGAGTCCACTTTGCAAACCTGAAACTGTATGACATCATCCCGGCCATGTCATGAGAGAGCGCTTCAAAGTGTGCCCAACAGTGTACGCTGGAGTCCAATCAAGCTATGAATGCCCCCCGTTCTCTTTCCTGCTGTTTATTTGCACACTTGGCCGAGCCCTCGGTAAACAGGTAGATGCACGATGTACTTTGTAATTAGTTCAGTATCATATGATGGCATGTTGACTTTGGAGAGGTATTCAAAAGGCGCCGTGAGCAAATCTGAGCAGAGGGGGCCGAGATTTCTGACGAAAGTCGTTTCTGGAGGCGATGCACGAAACGGGCTGTCGTGCGAGAAGACTGGTTCTTTGATATTCGATGAGATAAGAGAGCCTCGGGGTGTGCATCTACCTGCGTGCACTCTAATGTGGCTGAAGCTTGGGGACATTGTGTACAGGGCACACATCAGACATCGGCTTTATGCAAAGATGAAAAGGAAACGAGAGGAGGCTTCGGGGTGATTTGATGATGTCAATTCACGAAAGTTTTGTCTGCAGAAAATACAATGTTTTCCTAATGAAGCGAGAGCATTTGTAAGTCGGAGGCCGTCCGCAACTCCAATTGAGCAGTGATTAGGTGATGTTTTTTTAATTCTATTTTTTTTGCTGGTGGTGAACTTCTAATGGAAACTGCAACAGTACCAGACAGATGAAAACCATAGCGTGCGTGCGTGTGTGCATGTGCGTGCGTGCGTGCGTACACGCGCATGTGAAGACCACCCAGACTTCTGAGAGAATTATGTTTTCCAGCCAGTTGAAATGAAGCAGGACTATAAAATGAACACGGGGACGCAGAGGGAAAACCTGAGCAGAAGTGAGGTGAAAATTAGAAAACTCCCAAAGAGTCACCAAGACAGAGCACTCACGCACACCAGGCAGACGACATCCTCCCTCTGCGATGTGGCAGTCAATGAAACTGTCGTGTGCGTGTCATTTAGCTATCATCTTGATTCCTATCACGAGCCATCGGGGGGTGGGGGGTGGGGGTGGGGTGTCACACTGTAAACAACATGTCTGAGACAGGCAGAGCGAGACAGAAAGGTGAATCGTGGTGAATTGTTTGAGGTAGAAGACTTGGAAAACCTAAAGAATTGGAGAAAATAAAAAGAAGAAAGAGCTGTCCTTGTGTGTTTTTTTTTTTTTTTTTTTGTAAACCGTTAGCGCAGGGCCCCTCTGTCTTGCTATCAGCCGCAGCATCAGTGTCCTGGCTCCAGACAACTAAGCATAGTAGCCTCCTTCCTCAAACACGAGCCTCCTTTGATCCAGCTTTTCGTTCTTTAACGCTTTTTTTTTTTTTTTTTTTTTAAACAAGATGTATGGCTGGACTTTAATAAGTGCTCGGAGCAGGTGCAAACAAGTGCAAGTTTTTTTTTTTTTTTTTAATTGCCTCAATACTTGGGTACACTCCCAAGTCAAAAGGGGTTACGAATGTTTAAAGTATGAACAGGGGCGACATTGACAGTAGTCTACAATCAGACAGGAAAGAATAATGCACCTCTGATTTTATATAAGATGGACAGGGTGACGAACACCACCACCACCACACACACAAAAAAAGAGGAAGCAATGTTATCTTTTCCTGTTTTTTCCTTTGCAAAAGCAGAAGCATTTGCCTGACGTGTTAATTACTCAACTCTCTCCTATAGATTCGCACAGAGAACATAACAACCTCCTCTGTCGGACAGAAAATTGATATTTGTGCCAGAGGGGTATTGGGAATGAGTGGGAAGTCAGAGTTCCGGCTTGTGGTTTTCCTCACATCCGAGCTGGGAAGCTCTTCAAAGTCTCTGCGGGACAGACGGCAGGTAGAAACATAAAAGACACTGTGACATTTCTCCGGGGGAAGCGGAAAGCAGAGAAGAGGCAGCGGCCACAAAGTACTCTATGGCAAAAAAAAAAAAAAAAAAATTTTAAATGATCTCAATGGCAACACATCATCTTGAAGGGGAACGTGAGTGAGGATGTGGCTCAGGGAGGTCAAGTGATGTGAGCTGATCGTGAATGCTTGCGCTTGAGCCTGGGATTGTATTTGACCTCTCATGAAGAACGAAATTTTTATTTAATTTTTTTTTTGGGGTGGGGGAATAAACAGCAGTAACAGTTTTAAGTAAGTAATACCTTATCGGCGCACGGCCGTTTTCTCGTTTTCGGTCTCATGCCGCTGCTCCAGAGGTACTGAGTGCACAAAAGTGTAGCGGCACAGTAGCGTGGCGCATGTATGATAAGGGAGCTTGGAATGTGCTGCCTGTGACGTGAGAATGAGGGGTGCCTCTGACTACAAGAACTCAGAAGGCCTACATGGCCCAGATTCCAATTCTGCCCCTCTCCAGGCTTGGGAATTCATGGGAATGTTTGCGCGTGTGAGCGCTTGCATGAATCTGTAGTTTTCACTTTTCCGATACAGAGACGCCATTGTCTTCTCCGGCACTGCAATAAATGTCCTGAACTATACACGCAAATCCAACAAATACACCTGTAAGCTGTACCACTGCCAATTGTAACTCTGTGCGTTAGTTGGTTTGTTAAACATATCAAATGGGGTTTAGGTTTGAAAAACTGCTTCCAACCAAGAACATAATTGACAAAAAAAAAAATAGACAGAGGGCAAACTATAATCCTACGCTCCTACAAATGGTTTTGCTTCCCCGTGCAAAAGATTTATTACCACCATTCACAGGAAAAAAAGATTTATGAAATACAGCTCCCACAAACCACACAACCCACACTTATTTAGCGATCGAGGGACACATTTTATATTTTATTTTAGGATCTAGGTTTCCTGGTCATTTCGCTGCAGCGACACATTGTTACTTTGGAATTGAACACGTCACATTTCGACCCACGCAAATGACTTTAAAATTGGATACCACGTAAAGGACGGACGGGATGTACCGCACAAAGGAGGAGGAGACGTGATATTGGGGTAAAACGGTGAAACTTAATTTCAAGGGTAAAAAATTGGGAGGCGAACGTTGAACGATCCGGAAGCAACTATACAGTGGTCAGATCACAGTGGCAACAAAACGTGCACGCCACACGTTTCCCATCAGCTGGGAATCGTGTCACTGCGACCTGATTTACATGTCAGAGAAGAAGAAAGAGAAGAAAAAAACAAAATTGGAGCTTTTTACATGCATGGCGCAGGGCCAAAGTTAATATCTGCGCAAATGACAGCAGCCAGATGTCTTCATTAGGATGGTGTCAGGCTCCCTCAAGTTCTAGATTCTTATCTACAGGCACCATTACATACATACAAGGAGCAGTGAGCCAGAAGTGGATTTCAAACTAGATTCAGTGTCCTCCTGTTTCTGCCATTCAACAAAATGAAATTATAATGGGGACCAACACAAACACTCAATCATTATACAAATCACCCCACTGAGAATCGGCATCAAATGAGCAGGGAAACCAAAATCAAAAACAAACAAACTATGAGAGACAAGCTCTCCGGATGTTTGCACAACTTGTAAAATTGTAATCCTTGTATATTATTAACCTTGAAGGTAACAGATTACCGGTAGAATGCGCTATAACAATGAGTAGACTTTCCGATCGTTCGATCCTTAGCATTTTATGCCAATTTTGTGATCGGTTGCAATGTCATAATTTGTCAGCGAAGTGAGACATTTGAGCCGACACAGTCTCGTTTACTCCAGGGACGTCCCGCGCTGCTGTCGTCAATGTTTGAGTCCGAAAGCTGGCCAGTTTGAGCTCTGTGGCGCGTCTCGCGATGGACTACGTACGTTACGGCCAACGAAGGCTGCGTTCGGAAGTGCACTTCGAGCGCACTCTGCTGCACCCTTGCCCGTTTCTGAAGACCAGCGCGAGGGCATCAAATTGAATTTCCGAAAGCACCCAAAGTCTTTGGGGTTTTTAGTTCAGTGAAAAAGCGGTGTGGGACGTCTTTGTGGTGTCTGAGACAGATAAAACTCAAACTATCTACATACAATCTGCAGTTCCTCATGGGGGAACGTCTACAAAATGCTTCAACGTGACAAATTTAATCAGGCAACAGGAGGAGGAGCAGTGAGGTAAGAGTCGGCACATGAAAACTTTGTCTTTCGCGCTGGCCGGCCTCCCTTTTAATATTGCGGAGAACCGCACATTCTTTTATCCTAAACCTTTTGAGAGCCGCCACATTCCGTTACACTCGTAAATGTGACACAGCGGTGTTCAGGTTACTGATATGCTATGTTACTGATTTATCATTTAGTCCATACAAAGCTTGACAAATACAACCTCAGCTAGAAGCTACAGCCCCTTTTTAGCTCGCTATGAGCGCTCACACGGGGATGCATGCTCGTTATGAGCAGCTTAATTAGCGGCTCAATTGTCATTGCAGCAAGTTACACGTCTGATTGAAGGTCCGTGTTGGTCAAAAGCTGCTAATAAACAAATTATTTTCGTCGATATATTGCTCCATCTTGTGAGCGGATCCGTTTCTTTAAACTCGCTACTCGGCTCCAAAGATCCTGATCGCGCTAAGCCTAGAAATGGGCTTTATGAGGCCTGGCTTTGATTTGAAATGACACGAAAAAGACAGACTTAGTAGATGGTATATGTCATGTAACGACCATGAAAATGTTAATGAACTATGCAGGCTCTTTTCACCGACTCCCAAACAGCTGCCTGTCAGTCCCGTCCACATGTCGGAGGCAGTTGTATGTCCTATAGCTCGCGCTGTTCCAACACTTCCTGTTCCATTACTGAAGTGCTTGACCTTTCACCCCTCTCCCCTCTGTCTCATGTGTGGGAGGACAAGTAGCGGACACACACACGCGTGCGTACGTGTCCTGTGTGTAGTATACCAGTCTACGAAGACTTCCCACAGGGCACGAACGGGTTTCCCATGACATGACCCCAGAATAAACAAACAGCCGCTTTCTCCACCTCGACATCCGCCTGTCACTCTCCCCAAAACTGCAACGAGCGGAAAAGAGCACATCACATAAGGCGCATCTCCTCTTTCGGCCTTGTTATCTCTTCTCTTCGCTTCCTCCCTATCGGTTTCCTGTGCTCTTTTGTATCCCAGTCGTCCCCGTGGACAGTCTTGTCCAGGTGAAAGACTTCCTCGCCCTCTCCCTTTCTCTCTGTGGGCCGTGAATGAGAGACACAAGAGAATAAGAGAAGGCCTGATAAAGAACGTTCCTTCTGACAACAAAGGGCAGGAAGTCCAGCGCAGAAAGAAAACGGGAGCAAGAAAACATCTTTAGAGGGAGGAGGAGGGTAAAGACAGCATTGTAGCCTCCTAACTGCACTCTTTTTGTATGGGCGCACGTGCACGTGCAAACTCGTGCGACCTCGAAAGAAACTGAAAGTAGTTGGTTTATTATTAAAAAAATGTTTTAAAAAAAATAATAATAATCGGAAAATGCAAACACAGACCTCACCCTCACACAAACGCACGCGCGCACGAACACACGCAAACCTTTCAGGCCCAGTTGAAGGCGGCACCCCAGCATTGACAAGCAGTCGCATTAGGCGGGATAAAAGATCCTCTTTCATTGTGGCCTTGACTGTGAAAGAGGTAAGCAGAGAGGATCGGACTGGCGGAATGCGACACGAGACATTACTGTCACGGTTCCACTAAAAGGCAGCCAAGGTGCGACTCAAAGCATTGCAAATACAGAACCCCTGTATCTGGTCGTCGCTTTCCGCCGAACATCTACACTGCCGAGGTCGCTTGCAAATAATCTGCCTTGAAAGGAACAAATCTTACGAGCATTATTAGCTGTTCGCTGGGTGAAAGACTAACAAGGGGGTAATGGAGTTGCTGGGATGTAAGGGAATAAAGGGTGAAGGAATTGCAATGAAGAACTTTTGTGACCGCGTTAGGTAACTGTGCGATTGTGAGTCATCGGAAATATCCTCCCCGAGGGCAACATGCATGTTTGTGTGAATGCCAAGGGCACTGACACAATTGTTATTCCATTTAAACAAAACCAAAGAAAAACGAACAAAACAAAACAAAAGAAAAAAAGCTTTTTTTTTTTTTTTTTACTATTTTACTTTATTTTGAAGCTATGTTTTCTATTCATAGAGATACAGGCAAATGAGAGAGGTCTGATTTCGCGGTTTTGTGCCTTGTTCAAGGAAGCAGACTAGCATCTCCAGCGACCGGTCCCAATATCTGCAGCTCTTTATCAACCCTGTGATCCGAAAATCAAGTCCTCGTGGATTGACCTACCGCGATCCCGATGATGATCCTTGTTTTTTTGTATTTTTTTGTATTTTTTATTTGATTTCATTGTAGCAGATCGACAGATTGCGAATCACTTGTGGCATGACAGCGCCTGCAAGCAATTAGCAAGCATCCAAAATTCGATCGCTTTGATGTCGTCCTGAAGACGCTCGCAAGCCACCATGGGCAATATTTGTACGCACAGATGCATGCTATTATACGATGCAAATCCTTTTTTTCTTAGGCTTTGAATAATGCATCATAATATCCATCAAGCAATTTATGGATGTTGATATGCATTTGAGACAATGTATTTTCCATCAAGAAAGTGTCAAAACTCCTCTCTCCTGGCCAGCTTTGTCTGGCTGACACATTTCACGACCGATGCTAGACACAAACACCTACCTGCTGATCCCATCTGTTCTCATATCTGAGCGCATATTCACCCACCAGGGTGGTCTGTCCTGCACCTTACAAAAAGCCAGTGTGCCTCCCGATTGTGGATGCAGCTCAGGTGAACCACCGAGCATGAGCGCGGCTGTTTTTCATACGGTGTGGCCAGTTGTTTTGTTGCGCTACATCATCGCGCTTGTCAAGAAAGGCCACCAGCTTGCAATTGTCTACAAAGGAGCTAGGGGCACATTCACACCCACACACAGAGGGTCCTTTGATCACAGGGTCGATAACATACTTCAGTGGTCCTGCTGACGGCGAAAAGGAAATATGATAAATCACGTTATTGTAACAACCGGTCTATGTAACTCCACGCTCTGGCTGAAATTTAAAACAGTGATGGGAAGAGAGGGGGATAGAGTGGCACAAGATAAAGGGAGACAGGGCCGAGGGGCAAGAACGGATATTTCCCCCTCAAGACAAATTCTTGCCACGGTTACGCAATAAATCACTGAATGAAGTCATCAAACATGCAGCGCTTTACCTTTCTTGCCTCTTACGCCCATCCACGCGTGCAGGCACACAAACGTACGCCGAACAATGCTGTAAATCAGACGACATTGTTTATCGGAGTGCAACACGTCCTCGTTTACTGCAACAATGGCCTCAGTCATTACTTCAAGAGGGAGACATAAGTTGACAGCTTTTAACAGTTACTCAATAGTTTGTGATGGGATGAGCAAGCGTCTCCGTGTCTTTAGGTCATCGTTTAGCATTAGTCAGAGATCTGAGGGTCTGGCATTTCCTGTGCGCCTGTGCCATTTGAAAGATTTGTTGTCCTGCAGGAACATCAGCTCTATAGAGTCTACTTTCTTGCATGATGCCATGAAGGCAGGACAAGACCCCCTAACTCAATATTCCTGCAAAAATGAAAACACAAGAAACCCCTTTTATCCTCTTCCCCCTTAAACATACGCAGACCCGCACAGCAATATTTTTCCATGTATGATGTGGTGGAGTTTAACCAGCAATTATACCCACCGCGTCCGCAGGCTTATTGGAAAACAATAGGGGGTGTGAAAATGAGCGACACATACCTCACCACACACACCCCGGCTGCCGACAAACGGGAAAAATATTGTCCAAGACACACATACTGACACGCGTACACACAGCACCTACACACTCAGTCGCACACAAGAATTCCATAAAATTGGAATAGAGAAACCTCAGTTATAATTGTAACACTCCCATACACACTGCTGTGGCTGCAAAATCTTTATGCTCTTACTTTCTCATTTTCTGTTGCAGCCGTTCACTCGCGCCGAAAATATCTGCATGTCGCAGCGCCAGCCGACACAATGCACATGTGGTAGTCATCAATCATAATTATCATGGTTTAAAAAAGCCACAGCTGTTATTTGATTTTAAAAACAAGCCATAGCACAGCGCCTTCCAACGATACGTCAAGTTGTCAGCAGAGGCCTTGGCCCGCAGAGGAGAAATGTCTCTGTCTCTCTCCCCGGCTTCCCAGCGAGCTCGTTGGAGAGCAGAACCAAACTGAGCCACATTCAACCTTTCCCCATGACTCACCGTTGTATCTTTATCTTAAAACATTTTCCCCGTTGCAGCTTGTCTATTCTGTCTGTACAAAGCCGTGGCTGTGGACTTTCACACGACGATTGTTTACGGCTTCTTTAATCAGGAGCAGATAATTGAGAGTTGTCTTCAAGTGTAGGCACATCCCCAGAAGCTGACTGAAGTCTTTGTACAACCCCAATTCCAATGAAGTTGGGACATTGTGTTGAATACAACTATTTGCAAATCATGTTCGACCTATATTTAATTGAACACACTACAAAGACAGCATATTTAATGTTCAAACTGATAAACTTGATGGTTTTTAGCAAGTAATCATTAACTTGGAATTTTATGGCTGCAACACGTACCAAAAAGCTGGCACAGGTGGCAAAAAAAGACGGAGAAAGTTGAGGAATGCTCATCAAACACCTGTTTGGAACATCCCACAGGTGAACAGGCTCGTTGGGAACAGGTGGGCGCCATGATTGAGTAGAAAAGGAGCTTCCTGAATTGCTCAGTCATTCACGCAAAGATGGGGCAAGGTTCACCTTTGTGAAGAAGTCCGTGAGAAAATAGTTGAAGAGTTTCAGGACAATGTTCCTCAACGTACAATTGCAAGGAATTTAGGGATTTCATCATCTACGGTCCATATCATCATCAAAAGGTTCAGAGAATCTGGAGAAATCACTGCATGTAAGCGCCAAGGCCGAAAACCAACATTGAACGCCCGTGACCTTCGATCCCTCAGGCGGCACTGCATCAAACACCGACATCAATATGTAAAGGATTTCACCACATGGGCTCAGGAACACTTCAGAAAACAAATGTCAGTAAATACAGTTCCAGCGCTACATCCGTAAGTGCAACTTGAAACTCTACTACGCAAAGCAAAAGCCATTTATCAAAAACACCCAGAAACGCCGCCGGCTTCTCTGGGCCCGAGCTCATCTAAAACGGACTGATGAAAAGTGGCAAAGTGTTCTGTGGTCCGACGAGTCCACATTTCAAATTGTTTTTGGAAATTGTGGACGTCGTGTTCTCCGGGCCAAAGAGGAAAAGAACCATCCGGACTGTTATGGACGCAAAGTTCAAAAGCCAGCATCTGTGATGGTATGGGGCTGTGTTAGTGCCAATGGCATGGGTAACTTACACATCAGAGAGGAACCATTAATGCTGAAAGGTACATACAGGTTTTGGAGAAACATATGCTGCCATCCAAGCGACGTCTTTTTCATGGACGCCCCTGCTTATTTCAGCAAGACAATGGCAAACCACATTTTGCACGTGTTACAACAGCGTGGCTTCGTAGTAAAAGAGTGCGGCTACTCGACTGGGTTGCCTGTAGTCCAGACCAGTCTCCCATTGAAAATGTGTGGCGCATTATAAAATACGACAACGGAGACCCCGGACTGTAAGCAAGAATGGGAAAGAATTCCAGCTACAAAGCTTCAACGATTAGTGTCCTCAGTTCCCAAACGTTTATTGAATGTTGTTAAAAAAAAGGTGATGTAACACAGTGGTAAACATGACCCTGTACCAGCTTTTTTGGAACGTGTTGTAGCCATAAAATTCTCAGTTAATGATTATTTGCTAAAAACAATAAAGTTGATCAGTTTGAACATTCAATATGTTGTCTTTGTCGTGTATTCAATTAAATATAGGTTGAACATGATTAGCAAATCATTGTATTCTGTTTTTATTTATGTTTAACACAACATCCCAACTTCATTGGAGTTAGGTTTGTATGCGTGTGTCCGTTGCTTTACTTTAACACTGCCTATTAAATGTTTTAGCAAATATATTTACTGTCCGACCATATTTTAGGATTATGGTGTGTTGATCTATGGCGTAAATGTGTGCTTTCGGTGTCATTTATGTCAGCCAGCCGTGTTGTTACTGCTTATTTGTCAGTGGAGTTGGTTATCGCTTATGTATACCCGGTCTTAAATAATTTGTTGCATTCATTTGTAAATCACTGATTGGAGCTGTACAGACAAAAATACATGTGACAAACATGAAGTGTACGCACGGCATTACCAGTGGCTTTTTTTTTTTTTGTTTGTTTTGTTTTTTTTTGTTTGCAAGGGGAGACCAGCTCCACTATTTTTGTTAAATACAATGTCTGGAATGATTGTAAAGAAAATAAATAAACAAATTCAGAAGAGTAATTTAAAAAAAGTAAATTGTTGATAAGGATGATTTTAGGGGGAGAATCTCTTGTGGTGCTAGGTTTTGGCCCTGATAGCGCTCAACTGGCAGATGGGAGATGTTAAAACTAGATTTTTACCAATGAATTACAATTGAATTTGATCACGTTTTCTTTACGCTCCATTTCACTTTGAACAGTTTTTGTAAATTAATTATGTTCAGAGCCTGTTGTTGCCATTTGAATGTTGAAAAGCACTTCTAAAGTAATTTGTAATCCTGTCATTTCTTTGGAGGCCTACAGCCTTACGCTATTAAAAAAAAAAAAAAAAAAAAAAAAAAAAAAAAAAAAAAAAAACATTGAAATCTGCCCATTGTTAGCTTTTACGGCGCATTGCCCCAACATTTGTCACAATGCATTTGCCCTCTGAGTTGTCAGTGTAAGTGTATAATGTCATGACAGGATATAGAAACAATTCAGAGGATCGTTAAAACATAAGAATGGAACACAAGTAACAGCCAAGTTGAGTGCAGTAATGCTAATGTAATTAGTGCAACTGGAAGATGGATGGCTTACTTCGCAGTGTGACATTAGAGAAACAGCTATTTTTCCTCCAACACTGGCTGAAGGCATCCCCCAATTAGGTGTCCTTGACTCACACCTTGAACCCTTCTGAGCTCTATTTTGCACTTAGACCTCTGGGGGGTTCATAAGGAACATATTAAATGTCAGTTGAGCTATAAAAAGGCTACTTAATTACAAACCCAACACGTCCCCCGGCAAACGGATATGCAAAATGTTCATCGTATGGCAAAACTCCCTCCAAAACCAAGTGACAGTGGGGAGTGTGGAACAGATTGCTTCATATTAGCTCTTCTCCTTGGGAAGGTGGTAGGGAGTTTATGTCAGAACAGTTAAATATAATTGCCTTTTCAAGTACCCCCAAAAGGATTGCTATGCCGTGCAATGCTTTTTCCACTCTCCTCTGGCGCCGAATAGTGATCATACCAGTGGATCAATCCATTCAAGCTGAGTTTTGGCTGACTTGACGAACAAACAGCTAGCGTGTCAAAACTCCCAACTTTGAGGGGCTTCCGGGAGCGCAGTTTACTCTTGCTCGCATGGTCCTCTGGCTTCGCGAGGAATGGATCGTATCACGCACACAAAGAAACACACACAATACGCGTCTCCGTCTTGAAGGCTCAAGCAAGGCCCTGTGGACTATACAGCCAAAGAATAGGGGTGACATAACCCCATTTTTGCATGGTGTTCATCAAAAGCTCCAACATGTCTGAGGCACAAGGTTAGATGTGTTTTCTTCCACAGGCTGACACAGAGGTTGTCACTGTACAATTTCAAACTGTTGCACGGGGTGTGCACGCATGCAGGGAAGGAACACAGAATCCCCCCCTCCTTAACCTGAGCGACCGCAGCTGCGTCAACATTCACCCCCAACAAACTTAAGTCGGAGAATGTGTGACAGATTCGGAGAGATGGGGTGTGTCGATCTTACAGCGATGATCAGAAAGCTGGAGCAATATGGTCTCCCGAGGAGGGGGGGGACGAAGTTAGGTACGAAAGGAAACAGAGGGGTCAGATCAGAGGAAAGTTAGAGTGAGACATCTGGAAAAGAGAACGAGTCATTGGGAAGAGGAGGAAATTAGCTGCCCAACAAAGATTCACTGGGGAAATGTTCCTTTATTTCCCTCTCTTCCTCCTCCTCCTTCAACCTCTCCCGAACCTCTTCTCTGTGTTGTACTCCCTACTATGGATGATTGATCACCATATGAAATAGGGCTCTTCAACGTATAATTTACATGGCCAGACAATCTTCAAAGACCACTGATAAGAACGCCTGCGCATTGATTGATACTTTCCTTCTTTTGTTTCCCTCTCCTCTCTTCAGGGATCTAAGCATGAATAACATCAGCGAGATCCAGCCAAGAGCCTTCCACCGACTGCACCTGTTAACAGAACTGTGAGTATGGAATACTTCAGCTCATATTTAGTTAATAACTTTCTATAGTCACAACTCATACATGACAAAGAAGTCACAGCCTGAGCGGCTGATCTGTGCTCCCCTCAGTGACAGCGATTGATGACTCTGGCCTGCCTCTCATGTCTCCTGAGAAACTGCCTGAGGCAAAACCTAGTGCACCCTGGAATGACTGCTCAAAGGAACCTGATATTCACTTAGAGCGAATATTCTGTGCTTATAGCGTTAAGCAGGTTCTGAGCGCACCGCAAAAAAATCCCATGCTTTCTCGTCTGTCCTGCCAGCTGCACAACACACACGCATATGCATGAATCTTAGTTGAGAAAACAACAGCTACTCAAGCATCATTAGAATTGTTTTGCTATAGCCACTGAGACATTCATCATTGCGAATACTTTTCTTGGAGAAAGGCTACACGTTCCCATTACTTGAACAACATGGCAGCATGAGAACTCTTATTGCCGTAACGCAAAACAAAAACAATTTCATGAACGAGGCAAAATGCTGTCCTTGAGTAAATGGCAAATTTGGACAATAAATGATGTTCTTCCTCACACACAGTATGTATAGCGGTGAAATGTAAAATGGTCAAGCAGCACACGGTCTCAGTTAAAAAAAACAAAAACAAAAACAAAAACATGGGGTGATTGTTTATTGATATGTATAGGGTTATATAGCTGGGGTGTGTCTACAAAGTGTAAGAACAGTCCACTTTTTGTGTGTGGTTTTTTTGCAACGTTTGCAGCTGCAATCTGTTAAACACGGGCTAATGATGAAAGTACAAGTTTAGCAGCTGGATTATGATTTTGTTGACTCTAAATCACTCACCGACTGAAGAACGATGGCCCTGTTATCAATTAAATGAGGCGAAACCTTAAAGTTTACGGACTGAATTAAATAATATTTTCTGTATCATTTGTTGGCTGATAAGGACTTTCTTTGTCATAAAAATGGCAAACATTAGTCTTGACAAATGATGCAGCTCCACAAGTTTTGTTTGTCTTGAGACAATCTTTATGTTTTACAGCCTAAATATCACTTTCTCCAAATTGCTCACATCAAAAATGAATAAATCTGCTTCGTTATAAAATCCATCATTTTGATAGCTTCTTCGCTACCTTCAGAGAAAGTGACATAATCTCGATAGAAGTATAAAAAAATAAAATAAAAATACAATAAAATAAAAAATAAAAAACTCCCCAGCCTCGCCTCCCCCAATAACAAGCAGATAGATGTGAAGGTGCAATGCCGCCGCCGCCGCCGATCGCATCTACAGAATACGTACATATATAACGAGATAAACCAATTTACAAAATGCATTTAAAAAAAATAATAATCATTTTTTTGGGCGGGGGGGTTGGGGGGGAATCCCACTCCTGGAGAGATGAAGAGAGGAAGCTCATAAAAAAACAACAACATTGCATTTACAATATGTACAACAAATAAAAATAAGCAAATCTGGACATGGTGTGAGAGAGTCTGATGTGTGTGCACCTTATTTGCTGGGAACGTCAGAAGAGGGCACGACTCGGCATGTTGTGACTGGCAGAGAAAGACATTTTTCTTTATGTTTCCCTTTACATCCATCTCTCCATAGATACACCTCCATTCCAATTCATGTTAAAGCACTTCATCTCCATTTCACTCTAGGCTATTGCAAGTCAGTGTTACTTCTTCAGATACCTTCCTCACAGTTTTATATTTTCTCCACATAAAAGAGATCAGTTTTGTAGGAGTGCAAATAAAACCGTTTAACCCACATACAGCAGATCCTTATTAACAATTGGTTTGTATTTTATCTCAGTCAATATTGTTACCGCTCTGGTATCAATTTGCATGCATCTTATTTTTTTTTAAATGACATTTAACGGAGGTGATTCAAGTACTGCATTTAACGAACTGCATGTTGCAAATCTCTTTGATGCTCTGTGGTTTTAATCTTCGTGTTCACTGGCCTACAGCAAATTCTTACTATTTTGGGTCTGACTGATCCCCCATTCCTCTCATATGGATGTCATTCAGAGTTGTTTTATGAAATGAATGAATGAGCTTTTATTTCAAACACCTGCAAGGAACTGTCAGTCAGAAAAATGATTAAAAGAGGTGGTTGCATGTCTACAGGTTGATGAAATTGAAGCAATGCTCAACCTCGGGTAATGGATACAGGGATCTACAAAATGTTATACTCCGTTTTCAACTGTTTAAAAATGTAGTTGATTGGCACTATTATTACATTGCCGATAACCAGGGCGTGGTTAAAGGTGGAAATTGTTAAAAGTCTTTCATCATAAGTTGTTTCCACCAAAGATCATTTTGAAAACTTGCACACACAAAAAAACAATAACAACAACAACAAAAATCACATAATTAACCTATACATTTGTATCTCTTTAAAGGTGCCCTGACATCAATTAACATTCCCCCCCCCAGATAATCTTTGATGCCCTTTTATTGTGTTTGCAAGATAATTTGGATTTGAAATGCCCAGAATATCCTTTTTCAAGTTTGTCTTTTTCACCTGGCTGGCAGTTGAGACGGCCGGATTTGTCATTAATATGCGACGTGTAAATAAGCTTTCCTCTGATTGGGTCTTACTATCATCATGAAGCAGAACTCACCAAGCGTTGGATTGTTGGCCTACTACTCACAATCCCACAGAGGAGGGGACGTGGGTGAAATAAAATAGTGGCTGATATTATATACAGGCGGCGTGGTACATGTTGGAGCTGTGGCGACACAAGTATCTTACCACTGCTAGGGTGTGACTGTGGAGTGAATGAATAATGTGGGCAATTGGAAACCATCTTTGAGTGGCTTGAAAAGCACTACATACTGTAAGTAGCATGCATTATTATTATAATTATTATTATTATTTTGAGAAGCCCCCTCCTTGAGCCGTCACCTTATCATGGTGGAGGGGTTTGTGTGTCCCAATGATCCTAGGAGCTAAGTTGTCTGGGGCTTTATGCCCCTGGCAGGGTCATCCATGACAAACAGGTCCTAGGTGAGGGACGAGACAAAGCACAGCTCCAAAGACCCCTATGATGAGAAAAATTATCGGATTACGTTTTCCCTTGCCCGGACGCGGGTCTCCGGGGCCCTCCTCTGGAGCCAGGCCTGGAGGTGGGGCTCGAAGGCGAGCGCCTGGTTGCCGGGCCTGCACCCATGGGGCTCGGCCGGGCACAGCCGAAAGGGTAACGTGGGTCCCCCTTCTCATGGGACCACCACCTGCGGGAGGGGCCATAGGGGTCGGGTGCATTGTGGGCTGGGCGGTGACCGAAGGCAGGGACCTTGGCGATCTGATCCCCGGCGACAGAAGCTGGCTCTAAGGACGTGGAACGTCACCTCTCTGGGAGGGAAGGAGCCCGAGCTGGTGTGTGAGGTCGAGAAGTTTCTACTAGATATCGTCGGGCCCGTCTCCACACACAGCTTGGGCTCCTGGTACCAATCCTCTCGAGAGGGGTTGGACTCTCTTCAACTCTGGAGTTGCCTACGGCGAGAGGCGTGGGTATATTTATTGCCCCCCGGCTCGTCGCCTGTACATTGGGGTTCACCCCGGTGGACGAGAGGGTAGCCTCGCTCCGCCATCGGGTGGGGTGACGGTCCCGACTATGCAGCAAACAGCAGTTCAGAGTACCCACACTTTTTGGAGTCCTTGGAGGGGTGCTGGAGAGCGATCCCGCTGGGGATGCCATCGTTCTGCTGGGGGACTTCATTGCTCACGTGGCCAATGACAGTGAGACCTGGAGGGACGTGATAGGGAGTAACGGCTCCCACGATCAGAACCCGAGTGGTGTCCTGTTATTGGACATCTGTGCTCACCACGGATTGTCCATAACAAACACCATGTTCAAGCATAAGGGCGTCCACACGTGCACTTGGCACCAGGACACCCTTGGTCACAGCTCGATGATCGACTTTGCGGTCATGTCATCGGACTTGCGGCCGCATGTCTTGGACACTCGGGCGAAGAGATGGTTGGAGCTGTCAACTGATCACCACCTGGTGGCGAGTTGGCTCTGATGGTGGGGGAAGATGCCGGTCCGACCTGGCAGGCCCAAACGTATTGTGATGGTTCCTGGGAAGGTTTGGCAGAATCCCCTGTCAGAAGGAGTTTCAACTCCCACCTCCGACAGAACTTCACCCGCGTCTCGGGGGAGGCGGGGGAAATTAAGTCCATTGCTGAGGCGGCCGACCAGAGCTGTGGCCGTAAGGTGGTCGGTGCCTGTTGTGGTGGCAATCCTCGAACCCATTGGTAGACATCAGTGGTGAGGGATGCCGTCAAGCTGAAGGAGGAGTCCTATCGGACCTTTTTGGCCCGTGAGGGAGCTGATGGGTACCGACTGGCCAAGTGGAATGCAGCTTTGGTGGTTGCTGAGGCAAAAACTCGGACGTGGGAGAAGTTCGGTGAGGCCATGGAGAACTATTTCCGAACGACTTCGAGGAAATTCTGGTCCACCATCCGGTGTCTCAGGAGGAGGGGGAAGCAGTGCACCATCAACACTGTGTATAGTGGGGATGGGGCTCTGTTGACCTCGACTCGGGACGTTGTGAGTCGGTGGGGAGAATACTTCGAAGACCTCCTCAAATCCACCGACACGCCTTCCCATGAGGAAGCAGAGTCTGGGGTCTCTGAGGCGGGCTCTCATATTTCTGAGTCACCGAGGTGGTTAAAAAGCTCCTCGGTGCCAAGGCCCAGATGTGGATGAGATTCGCCCGGAGTTCCTTAAGGCTCTGGATGTTGTGGGGCTGTCCTGGTTGACACGCCTCTGCAACATTGCATGGACATCGGAGACAGTGCCTCTGGATTGGCAGACTGGGGTGGTGGTCCGCATTCCCGACAGTAAGTCGGACTCGTTTCCGGTGAGGGTTGGACTCCGCCAAGGCTGCCCTTCGTCACCGATTCTGTTCATAACTTTTATTCGGTTCATAACTTTTATTCATGGTCCTCAGTTGGAAAAGGGTGATGTGCCCTCTCCAAGTCGCGGATGAGATCCTGCCCCAAGTGGAGGAGTTCAAACATCTTGGGGTCTTGTTCACGAGTGAGGGAAGAATGGAACGGGAGATCGACAGGCGGATCGGTGCAGCGTTTGCAGTGAGGCCGACTTTGTATCGGTCCGTTGTGGTGAAGAAGGAGCTAAGCCGAAAAGCGAAGCTCTCGATTTACCGGTCAATCTACGTTCCTACCCTCACCTACGGTCATGAGCTGTGGGTCGTGACCGAAAGAACAAGACCCCGGATACAAGCGGCCGAAACGAGTTTCCTCCGCAGGGTGTCCGGGCTCTCCCTTAGAGATAGGGTGAATAACTCTGTCATCCGGGAGGAGCTCAGAGTTGAGCCGCTGCTCTTCCGCATTGAGAGGCACCGGATGGGGTGGCTGGGGCATCTGATCAGGATGCCTCCCGGACGCCTCCCCGGTGAGGTGTTCCGGGCACGTCTCACCGGGAGGAGACCCCGGGAATGACCCAGGACACGCTGGAGAGACTACATCTTTCGCCTGGCCTGGGAACGCCTCGGGATCCCCTCGGAAGAGCTGGAGGAAGTGGCTGGGGAGAGGGAAGTCTGGGCTTGCCTGCTGAGGCTGCTGCCCCCGCGACCCGACCCTGGATAAGCGCAGGAAAATGGATGGATGGACTTTGAGAAGCAGGCGTCATTTAATCACTTCAACATAACCATCTCTCGAACACATTTTAGCGATAGTGACTGCAAGCGTTGCTGTTTAATCCACAGATACTGTACATTCAAAATTATAAGTATTGTTGTAACCCACAACCCATGTAAGCATTCATATACTATATTTGTATGGCTTGGCTGCGACTACCCAGCTGGGTCGCTCGCTCCAGTCCAGGAAATGCACTTCCAGCAGTGTGAGAAAGCTTATGTTTATAAAGTCACCCTCCACCAATTGTGCATGAAAACTGCACAATTCAGGTTCCGAAATGCTTGGGAATTTTTCCAAAAATAAATTGGAATTTATTCCTCAACTCATCTGAGTTTGGCAGCTGATGCAAAGCTTTGCACGTCACGCACCTGCGTGGTCACTCAGACAGTTTTCCTGAGATGAGCGAGCATGTAGCAGCCATGAAGTGGGCGGGGTACTTGAAGAATTGCTAACCTGCTATGTCACAAGTACACAGAAATCTGATCTCGTCGTTTTGCAAGCCTTATGCTGTTTATCATCTTTTACATTCAAGGGACAAAACGCATAGATGTCAAACTTAAACGAGGTCACAGACTCATTTTGACTTATGCATAAAACGGGAGAATTTTTTTTTGATTTTGATGGAAAGGTTTTGTTTCTGAGGTATTGGGACTGAGTTTGTTTTCTAGTCACTCAGCTCTCAAAGTTCAGAGCTGACAGGAAGGATACTGCTTATGCTTAATGAGAGCGAAGTGAAAACGTTAACACAAAACATAAAAAATAGCAGCTCTATGACAGGACAACATGGAGGTTATGAGATTGTAATATTGGGCACCTTGCACACAAAGGGAGCTATCGAGATCAGCTGTATTTTTCCTTTTGCTGATACCAATGTAGTGTATTCCTCTGCTTACGTTTGTTATTGCATAAACCTTCCCCTGACAGTTTTCCCAAGTCTTACTTTTACTACACTAATTCCAGATGTTAATGCCAGGTTAAGTGGTTGACCCTGAGACTGCACCTCTCAACATAAAGAGAGATCCAATTTCTGTGGATGGATAAAGGGTGTAAAAGGTCTTTGCATGCTTGCGCACTTGTATACAGACACTACAATCGTTTAACAGGAAAGTATAATCATCATTTTTAGCTCTGCTGCAGTTTGACAGACTATTCAACGCAAACCGAAATATAAACTTTGCCCTTTGGTTAATGTTTATTAAATTGAGATCGTTGGATGTGATGATACTCACAATAGGATAATGCCAGGGTTGTCTCTTTGGTTGCATGCCACACACCGGCCGACGCGGGCGAACCCGACTGAACTGTTGCGTAGTGTGCGTGGTTTGGTCACTGTTTTCATGAGTGGCCGATAAGTCTGCCATTGTTGTTGCTGCGGTTAAAAATTTGTATCGCCGGGCCACACCGTTGCAATGTCACAAATTACAGCCAATCACAATGCACATAAGCTTCCATTCACACAAAAAAATACATTTTTCGGGGTTTGAAGCGAGCGAGACACTGAACGACCGCAAACCATAGAAACAGAGTATATAAAGCATCAAATATTTTACATCAATAACTATATTCATAATATATAATGTGCCAGTGAATGAAAAAGCATCTGATTAGGATGCCTCCCGGACGTTTGTGACCAAAATGTACATGAGTGGTACGTACCTTGCTGGGTACGTTCAAAGGAAAGGAGTCAGTGACACTCCTTTACAATCTCCACAATTCTCGCCCACGGCCAACAAGAGTCCAAACCATGCTGAAATCAAATTAAAAGAAAAGAAAAAACAGCTGGGGCAATGCTTTGACAGGAGCAAGGCGAATTTCATTAGAATAAGATTGATTTGGAATGATCATGAAAGCTAAAGTGCGGAACATTCACCCATATGTACATATGCACGAATATACACAGACTGATGTCATGGAAACTGTGTCAACAGAGTTAAGGGTGTTTTTCTGATGTCGATCAAGACCATCAAAACATTTTCACTATCCATTTACCAAATGAAGTATCCAATGAACGCACTGCTCCACTCTCATGCAATTTTGGCACCAGTGTTGCAGCTAATAGGGAAAGGCTGGTTGGCTGAGAGCACATCATACCTACCATGGCTGTAACTGCGTGCTTCCCAAATCTGTAAAAGACTTACTCGAACAATCACTCAACCTCCACTACAGAGACCGTTCTTAATTTTCCCTTTCATGCAACCTACTGGATATTTGCAATGCATCTGCAGCTGATCATTTACATGAGCAGGAAGATGCTTGAGGGCCTATATAGAAAAAGGCTTGGATCTAGTTTATGGGGCCTCAAGCAGGTCTACAGAAACAGTTGCTCCTGTTACGTGCAGATTGAAATGGTCACTGTGGCCATCTTGAGCAACAGCAATAGCTCGAACAACAAAAGGGCTTTATACGCTCTATGAATGAACTACGCCTTTCAAAAGTTGAAATAATTGCAGTCATTACACTGTATGCAATTAGGAATACAGCATGCACTCAAAAAGCTGCATACGCAACTTTTGTTTTTTTTTTGCAACATCATGCGCAATTAATGCATCTAGATTTTTACTGTGGTTCTAACGGTATGACGAAATGGCACCAAAATAGCTTGGTTAATAATACATTTTATGCTATAATCTGCATGTGGCTTGTGTCTGTATTTGTGTTGATAAACACACACTTCAAGTGTGAGAATTGGCAGGTACACGTGGGACTGAGTGGTTCTCCAGTGCAGTGAGTCTGCCTGAGACACAATGACATGAGTATCAGATGTCAGAGTTTGCTCACAGCCCTTGTCTGCTACCATCTGGGTGATACTAGTGATGGTGGTTTGGAAGGGCAGCCAGTATTCTATCAGCATGTGACTAGGATTTGGACCGAGACATAAGTCTGTCGGACTGAAGAGCAAGAGTGTGAGGAAGATGATGCCGGTGTGTAACATGTAATGTGTGGGTGCGTGTTTAACTAAAGTGGGTGGTCTCAAGCTGTGAAGTGCAAATCTGTTTAAACTGAGCTTCCAGCTTCTGACCTTGAGAGTTACACTGCTGGACTCAATGCTATTTATTTGGACATCTTATACACACTCACAAATGACCATTAGGTGCCGTGTTTGATAAACAAGCTGATTGGATTGCTTGTATGAATGTGTGTGGTTTTTCTCCCTTGCTATCCTCAAGGCTCCTTAGAACGAGCCCAATTTAAATCAAGGACATGGAAACTTGCACAAGCTGTCACACTAAACGCACACACACGTGCATATAAAAAGGATATACCTTACCCTACAGACACACACACACACATACTATGTAAACATAAGCACAGGAAGACAATCAAACACAGTATTTAGTTTCAGCACTTGCTGAGCTGAGTCTTATTCAAATCAGACATTACTCATCAGAACTCCCTTTGATTTCTTAAGGTTCCAGGGTGCGTTTGGGGCCAATAGCAACCACATTGAAGGGAATGGAATATTATTTGCATACTACCCCAACGCTCACCCCAAAGCATGGAGATGAAGTCATGGCAGCACTTGATCCCTTCAACCAAAAGTATAGAACGAAACAAAAGGCAACACTTGTAAACCTTTATGTACTGTATATGCTTATACTTATTTTTTGTCTCACTTTCTGATCTCTACTTTGGCCTCTAGGCGAATCTCTGGAAATCAGCTGAGGTATATTTCTGGCCATGCTCTCCAGGGACTCCACAACCTTAAAGTTTTGTGAGTAATTTCTACCTCCCTTCCAAATCAATTTTATGGCTTTGGTCTTCTTACCATGCTGCCGGTTTGTTGCATCAAGAACTTTGGGTGGAGTTGTTCTCTCTCATATACACAGGCCAGTGCACCATTAACTGCCCCGCTACGATTGAATTAATTCCTTCAATTCTGTTAATGCCATTCATGCACCTTGACAGGTGTACTGCAAGGACCTCCTCGTCACACCACCCACCATGACTGCAACAAGTGACAAGAGAAGCCGCCTTCCAACTATTTTTATGCAAGACGCAAAGTAGTGACAAGTGGGAAATTAGAAAAACATGCACAGCAGCTATAAAAAATATGCAGAATTACGAGGGCGAAGGCTAATGAAATGTGGCCACAATTTCAGTTGGCGCCAGGCGAATCTTTGAGAACCAGCTGAGGTATCTCAGGCCACGCTTCTCAAGGGTCTGCATCGCCTTAGTAATTTCTTTCTTCTTTTCAAACCAAGTTCATGGCCTCAGCATTCGAGCCATGCTGGTGCGTTGGTGTATCAAGACTTTTGGGTGGGATTGTGATCTTGAATAGTAGAGAAGTCAGTGCATCGTTAACTTCCGCGCCATGACTGAATTAATTCCTTCATGCCTGTAAATCCCACTCACACACAGTTAAAGGTGTACTGCAAGGACCTCCTAGTCATGCCACCCACCGTGATTGCAAGTGACAGAGAAGTCACTGTCAAACTATTTTTATGCATGCCACAAATACTACAGCTGTAAATTACAAAAACATGCACAGCAGCCATAAAAAATATATATAGATGTGCCTGTGAATATTCTCATTCATGTACCATGTGAATATTCTCATTCATTCCAAAACAGTCCAGGTGCAATCGATTCAATGCCATGAGGAAGAAGAAAAAGAAGAAGAAAAA
The DNA here is from genome assembly GCF_024500275.1 of Phycodurus eques. Lineage (NCBI taxonomy): Eukaryota > Metazoa > Chordata > Actinopteri > Syngnathiformes > Syngnathidae > Phycodurus > Phycodurus eques. Next base: position 48,451,994 of record NC_084525.1, read on the forward strand.
AAAAAAAAAAAAAAAGCAACTAAAAGCTAATGAAATGTAGCCACATTTCTAGTGGGTGCTAGACAAGGGTATTAAGCAGTTTCATCAGCCCGATCAACCAATTCAGTATAATGATACAGAATACAAAGGCATCTGCAGGTTTAAGGAAGCGAAATGTAATACTTTTTAAGGACACTTGGATGAAATTTAAGACCTCTCATTCACTCAATGCTTATATAACAATAGTTTTCAGTGATAATACTTTGAAGTATGAAGTATTTTTTTCAGGGATTGCAGCTGGCAGCTTTTATTGATTCAAGCTACCAAAATCTACCTTATGTACTGTATTAACAACTAAATGAAACATTGTCTTAAATTCTTCTTCTTGTCAGCTGTCCAACACATTTGTTCATTAAGATCTTTGAATGTCATTTTTAAGGATCCGTGGACACCCTGAGAAGAAATGAACTTGACTTGAATCCATTAGAAAGGAACAAAGTATTCATACATGACTGCAAGCCAACTTTGGATGTTCTCCTTGACCTCAGAGTAGTTCAGCTGTTGGTTTCCTTCCTCAATACATAAACTTTATTGGACTGTAAGTAAGTAAGTAAAATGGATGGCTGACCTTGTATAAGGGAACTGCAAGGTTGCTGGTGATGGAGTCTCAATCACACAAATGCACATACACGTGGGCACACATGCACCCGCACACAACTCGCACACAGTACAGTAGTACCACATGAAATATCTTCAAACCAAACAGGACTAAAACTTTAGTGTCTTTTGCAATGCATTCCAATACGCTGCACTATAACTTTGGCACAGAGAAATGTTTGAGGTTGAATATAATGTGGACTGATCCCTGATTTTGTTCGAAACAATCATCCAGGCCATCTTTAAAGTAACATTTTACCGCTGTTATGAGCTGCTGCTCAAACGTAAAAATAGTAAACTGTGTACTCAGACCATATGTTCGAAGAGGTATATTACAGTTTGTGCTGAGGCAGCTAGGACAGTGAGTGACATTTGTACTGCTCTCTGTCTTTTGTTGCAATACGGTTCCTGGGCTATGGTGGTCATCACACTTTTTCTTTGCTATAACAGGTAGCCTTCCGTGTTAGCAAAAAAAAAAAAAAAAAAAAAAAAAAGAATCAATCAATTCAATAAAGGTAGTTGATCCATGCAACTTCAGTATCCCACTCCTTTGCTGGGTTTTCACATTTCTGGATTCTTCATAGTACAATAAGAGAAGCAATATCAACAACCTGGGGTTGCCTGAAGACTTATAAGAGCCCAAGTAACTTAAATGAAAAGACGAAACAGAGACCAGGAAGGGAAATTGAGTGTTCAATTGCTTGCCCCCCACCTTCTCATTGCTCTTTTCTTCTGAGAATGACAACAGCCCACCCAAGGAGTTTCTCCTTTCCTCTACCTTCACTGACCTTTTCCTATTTGGGTCAGATTCCTCTCAAAATGGAATTATTAGAAGCCTCATGTGCCCTCACATTTCTTCATCCTTAGTTAATAAAACCAATGTATTATTTTCATTCCCTCCAGGATGCTACAAAACAACCACCTTGAAAGACTTCCCGATGATTCTCCGTGGGACCTTCCCAATCTGCTTTCATTGTAAGTCCGACACCCACATAACAAATTCATACACACACTCACATCTCATTCAGCATGGAACGAAAAAGGCCACAACCCTCAACCATGCATATCTCGATTGTATATACCGGTGACGTATTGCAGAATGTAGTCTAATATAGGCAAAAGTACCTCTGAATTCAAGTAGAGCTGCCTGAGTCTCATTCTGTGTAAATGCACTTCATGGTAGCATCTGGAAGCCATGAGAGAAACAGCAGACACTGGAGGCCAGGGAGAACATCTCCAATGAGCTGTGAAACAACCTCATTTTCCATTAATTTCCCAACTCTTCCACTCTTCCCCGTTCTTCTTGCACCACCCACACTGCTATCCCCTTGCTAATGAGTGTTTAGTGGCTTAATTGTCTCATCTGTGGGGGTCAATGTACATGTGTCAGCAAGTATGCCTGGGTGTGTGCATGTGGAGATCATCTCCTTATCCTTACCCGTCAATCTTAATAACATACCGCAGACAAACTCCACATGCCTGCTTTCCACATTAATAATTCATGTGGTCTAATGCATTAAGCCATTTGCTTCATTGCAGATTGGTAAAGTTGTCACAAATGAATGGTGCACATTACGACTCACCGTCCAATTGCTTACATGCTGTTTATAGGTCTGCTCAAATACGCTGCATATTCCCACATCTGTAAATGTGTGCCTAAAGGCTGCATGTTTTGTTGATCTGTGTCAAAATTCTATTTTCTGTCTTTGCGTTCAATGTGCGATGCTTGTGTGTACAAAGTAAAGTATGCGTGTGGTCCTTGAACAATTACTCCCCTTAGAGATGGCTTCAAGTCAAGAGAAAACACACGCATACACAATGAGTTCCTTCGTATAGAAGCAGTACCTTGTCATTATAGTAATGATAAGCCCAGCATCGAAAGATTAAGGTGGAAAGGCTTTGGAAAGTAAAGCTTGTCGGCGCCTCTCACTGACGTGAAACACCTGATTAAGTAAAAAGAAAGAATGGCATCACTGCACAGGATGCTTTCATCACTCACACATTATCACTTGATCTCAAACAAGAATGATCTTGTCTCCATAGAACTAAAACTGTTGTGAAGAACATCATATATCAAAGCCAGTCAGTAAACAGATAAAAGTACGTAATTACTGGACCATGCTCATCAGTAGGCATCAGTGAATACACATTTGCTCATCTGGAGAATTCAGACAGAGAAGTCCACACGACTTCTGGATCATGTAATAGAATGTTCTCCTTCACTTTCCCCTAATCATACTTCAGACTTTGATGTAATGGACAGGAAATAGTTGCTGCTTTATTGGTTTCTGTGAGACATTCCCAGTTCTGACTGGACCTTCTGGAGACCTGGCAGGTCTACTCTCAGGAACAATAATTATTTTGCCCTGGAGAGCAGTCTAGAAGTTGAAGGGTCTTCCGCAGCTTTCATCTGGTGATTTGGGTCAAGGACAAACAATGTCCACACAGGATGCCGAGGTACAATGTTAAGCACAAGAAAATTGAAATAATAATAATAATAATAAGAATGAAAAACACTCTTAGGAAGTAGACAATGAAAATGTGTTGATGCTGGTCATGGGTGAGCATCTGCCAGTATACCCTCTCCTGATGGAGAATGTCCCTGGGGAACAAAGCCCACAGTTCAGAGGTTAAGTTCAGATTTCACTTTGATGTTTCTGTTTGTTTGGCGAAGCCATGAAGGGGTGACGAGGCGCAGAAGGAGCTGCAGCACAACACTCAAAGAATCATAGTGATAGACTGAACGAGGAAGTTTAGAAAATAACTTAACCTGTGAGATGCTGACTTGTTTACAGTGGTTCTTCGATGTAGATAGATGGTTTAAAATAGGACAAAGGGAGGGAGTTTAAATTAAATATTAGGTGTGAAGGGCCAAAAAGAGAAGAATAGAACGAGGATGTGGCCTTGGATTCTCACATCTGCCCTGAGGGACCATCCATCAGCCTGGACAGTGTGTATGCATTAGTACATTTCCTTGCTGTTTATGTCACACTCATGCCAGTGGTTTGAGGAGACCGAGAGGGGGACAAAGGCTTGTTAGGCTTATTCGGTTTGAGAAGATTAAGAGTCGATGTTTGTGTGTGTCCAGTGTAATAAATTAATCATGTGAAAGGATACCATGCTTGTGTCTCAGTAATGGACCTGCCAGGATGTGATAGTGCCAGCAAATTAAATGTAAAGTAGGGAGCAAGATTTTAAGAATCCCGACGCTCCCTTCTTGTTAAATTTCACAGGAAACTGAGGGAATAATAACAAGCACATTTTACAGTAGCTACTGTACAAGCCTGTGATGGTGAAGCTAAACAAGTTTTTTTCCACAGAAGAAACCATAAGTGCTTGAGATAACAGAAGAATGAAGTATGTGTAATCCTCATAAATACATCCCTGGAAGCCGAAGTGTTTCAATACCACAACACACCACCACAAGATTCATTTTCTAACCCCACAGGCGTCTGGATGCTAACCTCCTGTCAGAAGTTCCTGCTGCCGCCTTTAGAGGAGTTCCCTCTCTAAGACACCTGTGGCTGGATGACAATTCCCTAACAGAGATCCCAGTAACAGCCCTGGATGCTCTACCCTCTCTTCAGGCCATGACCCTGGCCCTCAACCAGATCACGCATATCCCAGATTATGCATTTGCCAACCTCTCTGCACTTGTTGTACTGTAAGTATAGAACGTATTTGTTCTGTTGGTCGAGGTGGTGGCGGTTGCAGGTTGTACGGAAGACCAGAATGTCAGATTCACTGAACAACAGTTGTGGCTTTTTCCTAGACATCTCCATAACAACCGGATCCAGATCATGGACATAAAATGTTTTGATGGTTTACATAGTCTGGAGACTCTGTGAGTATCTCACACAGCTATTCACATATTCAAAGACATACATGCGTGAGCCAAAATATTTGGGACAGTAATTTACCCAAATGATGGTATTTCCCAATCTTTTGGCTCTTCTGATTGCTCAACACGTTCACTGCTATAATACATGGAAGACAAAAAAATCGAATTCAAGGGCCAAGATGAAATATGTTTGGATTATTTCCCCAAATATTCCCGTATTAGCAAGTATCAACATCCAATATGTATGATAGTGTTTACAACAATCACATAGCTTTCCAATATCCCCCAAATTAATGAGAAAGCCCTTGAAATACACCCTCAGAAAAATAACATTGCCAGAAGCCATCAATTTACTTTCATCACGTGCCTTACAAAACAGTTTCGGTGTTATGAGGCACTTGAAGTAGATTTTAATGTTCTTCTAAAATCCTACGACTAAGCATGCCAAATAATATAAATACTTAAAGAATTATTAAATAAAAGTGTTAGGTATTGGAAGGTTTCTCAAATCCACAACTACTGAATAACAGGACTGTTAAGAATAAAGGTTGCTATTTTATTACCTTAGAGATCCGTTGAGTCCCCGGTTTTGGAGGTCATCATTGAGGAATGCAGAAGTCAACGTTCTCTACAGTAAATTCCATTCCATTTGCAAACCAGAACATGGCCACACACAAATATGGAAGCTGCAGAAAAGTACTGTCTTAAATGGGGAAAGAAATTGAATCTGAGAGCAAGAACGCATGTATCCAGCAGAAGTTGTTGAGGTCGAATTAAAGCAATGTTCCTGGTATATTGCTCAACAACCTGTTGAAGTGTAACAAAATACTTTTTTCTGAGTAGGCGTTTGGGGGCACATGCATGTGTGTATGTTACCAGGGGTCCATGAACTTAATAAGCCATCACATGTTAAGGGAATGGAGATAATAGAAAAATAATAATAATAAAAAAAAAAAAAAGGAGTGAATGTTTTGAGCAGAATTGACTGGGTTAAAGTGTTGCAACCACAAGCGATAAGCAAAGACAGGTGAAATGGAGGTTGACAGACAGGTGTCATTGACATGGGGAATGTGATGGTATGAAGGGTTACGCTCACACAGCAGCGTTGCTTATGAGAAATTCTAGTGACCTTCTGCAGCACTGTAACGCTCCCTGAGCCCATCTTGTATTATGAAAACCATTACTGCAATGAGCCGTCAAGGAGACAAAGTATATTACACACAGGATATTTGAGCACTTACAAACCTTTCACAACATCTCCTCAAACACTGGGAGAACACAGGGATATTGCTTTAGACAAGTATATAACAAAGACATTTTGGAAAAGAATAAAAACAAATCCAGTTGAATTTGAATTTTAATTCATATCTTTAAACTCCCTGACATAATCTAGGGGGATTTAGTTTAGATTATATTGCCAAAGGATATAAATATCTACAGTAAAACACACGGCTTTGAGAACACTTTGGAATTACGGCTCATGAGTTTAATGGTGGATATTTTTAGCTGAAATTCGCTAGCTAATCGGGATGTTGGGGGGGGGATTAACTAAGTAGAAGATGAAAGGTAAGTATCTGTGGACATCCGTACGAGTACACCAAAGATGTCGAAAAATTGGGGTTTTCTGGGTGTGTACTGACATTTCACCGAAATGTACTTTATCCCTTATGGCTGATAGTAAAAGTTAATATAAAAAAGGTTGTGAATTATTACATTTTCATGCCCTTAATTGAACGTGACCAATTTAGTATATGTTTGTTTGCCGTTTCCACAACAAAGCAGGGAACCCTCTTTTAAATACGGAAAATAAGATACGCAGTCACGTCTACCTCCTCCGTGCTGCCTCTAACGAAGTGGCCAATTAACCCACGATCGCTAAGTCACCACGAGGGAGGGAAGAAAATGAGAACGTTGTGCTGATGTAGTTTGCTTTTCTTGTGGTTGATGATAAAACATCTAAAATTGTGTTGTCTTCTAGTTTGGACCAAAGAATGAGGATGAGCTAACATTAGCTAAGCTATGAGACTGTTGATCCAAATGGAACTTCTATGTTGACGTGGATGAAATTACAACCCCAATTCCAATGAAGTTGGGACGTTGTGTTAAACATAAATAAAAACAGAATACAATGATTTGCAAATCATGTTCAACCTATATTTAATTGAATACACTACAACGACAAGATATATAATGTTTAAGCTGATAAACTTTATTGTTTTTAGCAAATAATCATTAACTTAGAATTTTATGGCTGAAACACGTTCCAAAAAAGCTGGGACAGGTGGCAAAAAAAGACTGAGAAAGTTGAGGAATGCTCATCAAACACCTCAGGTGTTTGGAACATCCCACAGGTGAACAGGCAAATTGTGAACAGGTGGGTGCCATGATTGGGTATAAAAGGAGCTCCCCTGAATTGCTCAGTCATTCACAAACAAAGATGGGGCGAGGTTCACCTCTCTGCGAACAAGTGCGTGACAAAATAGTCGAACAGTTTAAGGACAACGTTTCTCAACGTACAATTGCAAGGAATTTAGGGATTTCATCATCTACGGTCCATATCATCATCAAAAGGTTAATAGAATCTGGAGAAATCACTGCATGTAAGCGGCAAGGCCGAAAATCAACATTGAACGCCCGTGACCTTCGATCCCTCAGGCGGCACTACATGAAAAACCGACATCAATGTGTAAAAGATATCACCACATGGGCTCAGGAACACTTCGGAAAACCAATGTCAGTAAATACAGTTCAGTGCTACATCCGTAAGTGGAACTTGAAACTCTACTATGCAAAGCAAAAGCCATTTATCAACAACACCCAGAAACGCCGCCGGCTTCTCTGGGCCCGAGCTCATCTAAGATGGACTGATGAAAAGTGGAAGAGTGTTCTGTGGTCCGACGAGTCCACATTTCAAATTGTTTTTGGAAATTGTGGACGTCGTGTCCTCCGGGCCAAAGAGGAACAGAACCATCCGGACTGTTATGGACGCAAAGTTCAAAAGCCAGCATCTGTGATGATATGGGGCTGTGTTAGTGACAATAGCATGGGTAACTTACACATCTGTGATGGCACCATTAATGCTGAAAGGTATACAGGTTTTGGAGAAATATATGCTGCCATCCAAGCAACGTCGTTTTCATGGACGTCCCTGCTTATTTCAGCAAGACAATGCCCAAACACATTTTGCACGTGTTACAATAGCGTGGCTTCGTAGTAAAAGAGTGCGAGTACTAGACTGGCCGGCCTGCAGTCCAGACCAGTCTCCCATTGAAAATGTGTGGCGCATTATGAAGCGTAAAATACGACAACGGAGACCCCGGACTGTTGAACAGCTGAAGCTGTACATTGAGCAAGAATGGGAAAGAATTCCACCTACAAAGCTTCAACCATTAGTGTCCTCAGTTCCTAAACGTTTATTGAATGTCGTTAAAAGAAAAGGTGATGTAACACAGTGGTAAACATGACCCTGTCCCAGCTTTTTTGGAACGTGTTACAGCCATAAAATTATAAGTTAATGATTATTTGCTAAAAACAACAAAGTTTATCAATTTAAACACTATATCTTTGGAGTGTATTCAATTAAATATAGGTCAAACATGATTTGCAAATCATTGTATTCTGTTTTTATTTATGTTTAACACAACGTCACAGCTTCATTGGAATTGGGGTTGTACTTGAATTTGCTACTCTGCGAAATATTTGGTATCTCATCAGTAACCTTTTGAAGAAAGCCCTCATTTTGCATGGGGATAGTCAGAGACGATGAGCCCGGAAGTCCGTGGGATAATCACAACTAACTTTTATATAATCTCTATACTGTACTATCCACTCAAGATACGCGCTATAAATTTTCACAGCGTTTGCAAGATACTTAATGCAAATGAGAACTTTCAACCACTTCAAATTATTTCCCAATATGTTATTGTCAAGGTTACAAAAGACTAGCTTTGGGGGTCTTACAACTGCAGGCATCTATAGCATCAAGTAGAATTAACTGTGTAACATCAAACGTCATAGCTGCAGACAATAGCTTTATAAGTAAGTGCATAACAAATTTCAGCCAAATTCATCCAGTAGTTCCTGAGAAATAGTCTCACTTGTGAAGTCAAGTAATTCTGTTACAAAACTCTTGTTACCATGGCAACCAATGCTCACAATTTCAAATTGTATATATTTTCAAAAGTACATTACAGTTTCACACATTATGTCCACATTTGAACAGCTTAGCTTGATTATTTTCCTTTTGAAAACAAATAATTACATTTTGACAAACATTTTTTGTCAATTTTTGATAATTAGGGCCTTTAAATGAGCATTCAATTCAGCATGGGCAATAATATAAGTGTGATTTTCGTTTTTTTGTCGAGATATGTTGAGAAATAATGATGTTATACTGTTTTACGGTAATTTGAATTTGCATTTTTGACCCGATTTTCTACATGCGATATCACACAAATGCGTTTCCCAAAAGGCCGTTTTTTTAAGCTCAATTTCTCCGGAACCAATCGTCCGATTTTCTTGTTGCTACAAGCTGTATTGCGCTGTATTCAGGTTGAAGTGACCATTCCAACCATTTTGACAGACTGTCAGTTTTGGGAACTCGTCACATTGGTACAGCATAGAAATGAAGAAAAAAACCCCAAAAAAAACCAACAAAAAAAAAAAAAAAACTACATTAACAAAGTACACTTGTAGATCGTCATACAAGCAAATCCACCCTGTCTCCCTGCCACCTGTGAGACGTGTCAGTGATAGCAACAGTTGTTATGATACAGTATTTCCCGGGGAACCAATGAGAGTCAGACTCAAATAATAAGGTAAGTGCAGCAAAGATCAACTAAATATGAACTTCAAACACGTCAGCCTCTCAGAGAGCAAATGACATGTAATGTATAATGTAGACGTATTATCATAAACACTTAGAATACGATACTGTACATGCTTGAATTATAATTTCCATGCACTAAAAACTCTAGTAAGCCATGAGCTTTTAATATTTTATTTAACCATGACAACTTGATGTTTATCTGTCTTTCATAGGGATTTAAATTACAATGATCTCCAGGAGTTCCCTGTGGCCATCAGGACACTGAGTAAGCTACAGGAACTGTGCGTATACACACACACACACGCACACACACAAACACACATGAAATAACACCTGCCCAACATGACTATCGTGGCTGAGTTATCCCCACTAATCCCGTTAAGTGAATTTAATGTGGCACTCGGATACAATCTCTCTCACCCAAAGCAGGTGCTGGCTGCACACAAACACCCCCCCCCCCCCCCCCCCCCCACCACCATCCACACACACACACACACGTCTTCACTCAAATTCAGCAGATGTTCCATGGCGCACACGTGTCACAGATACACACAGCATACGTGTTCATGTTCAAATCTCTTGTAACCAAAAATGTTTTTCAGCTGTGCAATGGCAGGTGCAACATGACTTGCCTCTCTCACACAAACACAGTCACACCCTCAGAGACAAATCAGATCCGTATTAATAGACTGCCTAACTATATTGCAAAATGACTTTCGTCTGCAGGGGCTTCCATAACAACAATATCAAAGCCATCCCCGAGAGGGCCTTTGTGGGAAACCCTCAGCTCCAAACCATGTGAGCTTAATGCTTGTGCTCAACACTACACTGACAACTAAAAGGCTATTTCTAGTCAACAGCTTGGACAATATGTCAAACCCATTTTACCTGAACATCATATATTTGTCTAATTTTTTTTTGCAGCCATTTTTATGAGAACCCCATCCAGTTTGTGGGAAAGTCCGCTTTCCAGTTCTTACCAAAGTTGCACACACTGTAAGTATGCGGTCAGGAGAAAACAGTTCCAGTGAGTTCGCCCAAACACTATTTAAATCATTGTGCGTCCCAAGCAGCAAGAGCGGCCATGTGTGATGGCCTACTGAATGATGTTGTGTTAGTGTATTGCTGTGCTGTGTCCTGATGTGGTAAAAGATAGTCTGTTGTAACAACATGTTGAACGATGTGGTTTATGATGTCTAGTGAGACAGCCAAAGCAGCCAATATTGATGTTGGATGAAAAGTGTGACGGTTAAAATGACCTGTTAGACAGAATCTGGTGGACAAACATATGTGCATGAGTGAAAGTGAGCACTTTTCAGACACTACACTTCCCCCCCCCCCCCCCCCCCCCCCACCTTTCTGTACTGCAGTTCCCTGAATGGAGCGACCATAATTCAAAACTTTCCTGACCTGAAAGGTACAACCAGCCTGGAAGTTTTGTGAGTGTCACCCCCACCTTGAACAACCACACAAAATAACACTATATTATTTTATTCAGCAAAGCTTCAACACATCTGATAACTAAAATTGAAAATACACCAAGTTTAAATCATTAACAAAAGCACTTCCTGGTTCACAGAGGATGACGTACGATAACAAAATGGGACTATTTTTGATTCTGAAGAGGATGGAACAGTTCCATCCACTAGTTTGTCATATAGTTAGCCAGCTATACTATACTCACTAAAAATGACAGACGGTACCGTACCATTTAATGGTTTAATTATGACACAAATGGCAAATAAGGAAAAACTCTTCTGTCCATATTGGATTCTGACATACATTTTATAGGCTATTATGGTGGATGGGAAGGGCAAAACAATATAACAAATTGTGAAACACTTTTGCATTTCAGAAAAAAAATTACAAAAACTGAAACACATTTCAGAAAACAAATGAACAAGAAAAGAAACACTTTTACATTTCAGAAAACAAATGAACAAAACGCGAAACAAATGTGCATTTCACAAAACACATTGACAAAAGCCGAAACATTGTTACATTTCAGAAAACAAATGAACAAGACACGAAACAAATTAACAAAAGACGACGCAAATTACAAGTGACACAAACCGGAAAGGGAATGTACCATATCACAAACTGCCGTGTTATTAGGAATCCCGTGCCCTTTCTTCGAAAGACGTGCCCCGCTTCAACATAATTGGCTGCTGCATCGCGGGGAGGGGAGGCTAACGCAGATGAAACGAGATGACCATCCATAATATGTATCAAATTTGTACAAATAACTCAACTTGTTTTTGTTTTTTTTCCCCCAAATCTGAAGTTTTTTATGGTTAGGTTTAAGACTAGGTTGCGTCGCCTCGGCTCAAGCCATATAAATAGTACATAAAGCATCAAATGTTTTACATGAATAATAAACTATATTCATAATGTACAATGTGCCTGTGGATGAAAAAGTGAAGTTTGTGACCAGAATGTACGTTCAAATGAATGGAGCCGACGAGCTTCCTTTCAATTCCTTTTCAAATATCCACACTTAATTCTCGCCAACATCCTCCCTCTTGAGCAACCTGCTGCAATGCTCCGGTCCAGTCGGGTTTGTTTTCTAAAATGTAAATTTGTTTCGCATTTTGTCCATTTGTTTTTTAAAATGCAAATTTGTTTCAACGTTTGTTAATTTCCTTTCTGATATGTAAAAGTGTCTCACAATTTGTTATTGTGTTGCACTTCCCAGCCACCGTAGGTTCTTCCTGAGTATGTATCAAGTCAAGTTTATTTGTATAGCCCTGAATCACAAAAGAGTCTCAAAGGGCTTCACAGCCCCACAGTTGGCAATGATTGACGACATCCCCTAATCTAATGTGCCACCCTGAACTCTTTCATGGAAACAGATGTGCAGTTCTTGCATCACCCTACTAACAAACCAGCAAACCGTGATCAAGTCAGTACCTTAGTAAAGGCCAAAGAACTTAAAAATTAGACACAAGGGAGCATTCATTCCCAGAACCTGTCGATATAACACAAAATTGGTCAACAGGAAAGAATGAAACGCATGCACTGACAGGGATAATGGTGCGAGCGTGCATTTTTTTTGATTTTATGAGAAAAAAAAAACACTGAAGCTAGTCAACGACAGGTTGGGCAAAGGTTCTTGTCCACCTACGTCAGGCTCACTGGAAAATGCTGTCACTTGTGTGCACTCCAACAATTATGAGAGGACTGTCTTTCTCACTCTAGGACGCTGACTCAGGCGGGTCTCTCTACTCTCCCTCTAGATCTATGTGAACAGCTGCCTCGCCTGAGAGTGCTGTAAGTACACATATAAACAAAGAGAGAGGGGAAACAGCAGGTGAACAAAAGTCAAATGATGAGCAGCGACATCAATAGAGTTTTTGTGTGGTGTTGCAGGGAGGTGTCATACAACCAAATACAGCATCTGCCAAGCTTTTCCCACTGCTCTGCACTACAAGAAATGTGAGTGATTGCTACAATTCCTCAAAATATTTACAAAATCACACTTCCCTTAGATGGCTTGCATGTCTCTCAACAGAGGGCTTCAGCATAACCAAATCATAAGGCTAGAGTCCAGCACCTTCAAGCAGCTCGCCTCTTTAAAAAGACTGTAAGAAAAACTTTCCTGTTGCTGTTTTCATATTACATATGTTTGATTTGGAAATGCATGAAGGTCAGGACCCCGCTAAACTGTCATTAGATAACTTCTCGGAATGTAGGGGGGGGACGACGACACTACATTCTTGTGAAACACAGCACTGTACAGGCCTTTCTAATAAATGAAATCCTATTAAAAAGACAAATTGGTCCCGTTTGACAGAGATACTGTAGATCTCGTGAGGTAAATTAAGGCTTAAAAGGGTTTCTAAGCCAATGAGCGTCTTAAACTATGCACTCATATGCAGCCTTACTGACATCTACTGGTCACAGACAGAGTATTCAAAATATAATCCCTGTTTTATTTTGTTCACTTTACTGTCAGTGATTTGAGTTGGAACAAGATAGAGTGGATCCATGCAGATGCCTTTGCCTCTTTGCATTCTTTGCTCAAACTGTGAGTAACACATGGTGATACATATCAGTTAACTCTTTTGTTCTTTCCTTATGTGTTGTCCTTGTGTAACAGCTTTGCTATAATGGTATGCCAATGTGTTTGTTTATAAACATTTCATGGCCCACAGGGAAAATACTGTGTATTTTCTTGTTTATTTATTCCTCCCAGGGACCTGACTGAAAACAGGCTTAGCTCAGTGCCATCTACAGGCCTGGAGGGTCTCACCCATCTCAAGCTCAGGGGAAACATTGACTTATATGATGCCTTCAGCCCAGATCTCTTCCCTCGTATCAGGTAAAGCGCATACATAAACACATCCAATATAGTCAGTGTAACCACTAGGTCAATGCTGAACTTTCAGAATAAAGGAGCAATCATCATAAAGCAAGTCAATTCTTCTTGAAATCCCTGAAGTCCTGGAAAGGTTTTGCAAAGTAAAACTAACGAGTGAATTTGAAAGAAATAAAATAGATGAGGATACGGAGTACAGAAAACTGATGATGACCAATAGTAATGCGAGCAGCAATTTTAGACGATCACCCAAACCAAAATTGCAATCGTCTACAACCCCAATTCCAATGAAGTTGGGACGTTGTGTTAAACAAATAAAAACAGAATACAATGATTTGCAAATCATGTTCAACCTATATTTAATTGAATGCACGACAAAGACAACCTATTTAATGTTCAAACTGATCAACTTGATTGTTTTCAGCAAATAATCATTAACTTGGAATTTTATGGCTGCAACACGTTCCAAAAAAGATGGGACAGGTGGCAAAAAAGACAGAAAGTTGAGGAATGTTCATCAAACACCTGTTTAGAACATCCCACGGCTGAATAGGCTAAGTGGGAACAGCTAGGTGCCATGATTGGGTATAAAAGGAGCTTCCCTGAATTGCTGAGGCATTCACAAGCAAAGATGGGGCGAGGTTTACCTCTTTGTGAACAAGTGCGTGAGAAGATAGTCGAACAGTTTAAGGACAATGTTCCTCAACGGAGTTTAGGGATTTCATCATCTACGGTCCGACGAGTGCACATTTCAAATTGTTTTGGGAAATTGTGGATGTCGTGTCCTCCGGGCCAAAGAGGAAAAGAACCATCCAGACTGTTATGGACGCAAAGTTCAGTTAGTGCCAATGGCATGGGTAACGTACACATCTGTGAAGGCACCATTAATGCTGAGAGGTACATACAGGTTTTGGAGAAACATATGCTGCCATCCAAGCGACGTCTTTTTCACGGATGCCACTGCTTATTTCAGCAAGACAATGCAAAACCACATTCTGCACGTGTTACAACAGCGTGGCTTCGTAGTGAGCGAGTGCGGGTACTAGACTGGCCTGCCTGCAGTCCAGACCTGTCTCCCATTGAATATGCGTGGCACATTATGTAGTGTAAAATACGACAACGGAGACCCCGGACTGTTGAACAGCTGAAGCTGTATATCAAGCAAGAATGGGAAAGAATTCCACCTACAGAGCTTCAACAATTAGTGTCCTCAATTCCCAAATGTTTAGTGAATGTTGTTAAAAGAAAAGGTGATGTAACACTGGGGTAAACATGACCCTGTCCCAGCTTTTTTGGAACATGTTGCAGCCATAAAATTCTGAGTTAATGATTATTTGCTAAAAACAATAAAGATTATCAGTTTGAACATCAACTATCTCGTCTTTGTAGTGTATTCAATTAAATATAGGTTGAACATGATTTGCAAATCATTGTATTCCGTTTTTATTTCTGTTTAACACAACCTCCCAACTTCATTGGAATTGGGGTTGTAGACGATTGCAATTTTGGTTTGGGTGATTGTCTAAAATTTTGGCCGTGTTGCCTGGTGTGCAGCGGACCTTACTCATTGCCATGGAACATTCTTGCTACTTCATCACATCTTTGTTAACTTGGATTCAAAATATGTAGCATTGATGCTCCTGATTTCAAGTCACAATAGCTTGACTGTGTTTTACAGGGTGATTGAGATGCCATATGCCTACCAGTGCTGTGTGTATGGTTCTTGTGATAGCTACAAGACCGTGGGCCAGTGGGACACTGATCAAAGCAACACCGATGATGACCCTCACAGGAGAACTTCTGCCATTTACCCACACCAGGCTGACACACAATGTAAGAAAGTACCCATTCATCCAAAACATCTATAAAAATGAATATTGTATAAGGCTATTCAAGAAATAGCAGTGTCTTTGTTCTCAAGGTATAAACATACATATCAATGAATTAAAATATGGTAGAAATGTTCATTAATATCAGTACTCTTACATTATATAGATTCACTTGAGAAAAGTACTTTTCAGATGGCAAATTCCTACTTAATTTTTACCTTAAAAAACAATTTTCATTGTTTCTTGATTATTTGCTACGCAATATTGTAGTTTCTAGAGCTGGTGAGCTTCGGGTTTTCGTTTTCTGTTAGCTATAATCATAAGAATTATACATATTTACAAAATGATGAAATATTTCACTCTGAGTGTGATTAGTGCATCTCTCCGAGTTTCACTTTTTGAACTGAACTACTTAAATTAAGCTTCTGACACGATTCTAATTCATTGAGATTCCCCTACAGTGCCGTGAAAATGTATTTTCCCCTTCCCAGATTCTTACATTTTTGCATAGTGTCCCCACTTTGTTTAAGATCATCAAACAAATGTTCATCTTTTCCTTTGGGCTTGTCAACAACAACTGAAATCAAGCATTTTCTACAACTGGCAATGAGTCTTTCACATCTCTGTAGAGATATTTTGGCCCACTCTTCCTTGCAGAATTGTTTGAATTCAGCAAAGAATTGAGGATTTTCAAGCATGAACGGCCTTTTCATGGTCATGCTGATTCATGCCAGTGCATTTCAATCGAATAAAAGCCTGGACTTTGACTAGGCCACTCTAAAACCATTTTGTTTTTGTGAGCCATTCAGAAGTTGACTTGGTGTTGTGTTTTGGATTGTTATCCTGCTGCAGAACCCAAGTGTTCTTCAGCTTGAGGCCACAAACTGATGGCTGAACATTCTCCTTCAGGATTTTCTGTTAAAAAGTAGAATTCATGGTTCCAATCACAGCAAGTTGTCCAGGTCCTGAAGGAGCAACACAGCCCAAGACCATCTCACTTCCACCACCATGTGTGACTGTTGGTATGATGTTCATTTCTGAAATGCTGTGCCACATTTACACCAGATGACAAGACACACACCTTCCAAAAAACTCAACTATCATCTTGTCAGTCCATATAATATTCTCACAAATATCTTCATCATTCTGATGGTTTTTTTTTTTTTTTTTTTTTGCAAAAGTAAGACGAGCCTTGATGTTCTTTTTGATCAGCAGTGGTTTTCGCCTTGGAACTCTGCCATGAGTCTCCAATTAATGCATGTTTTTGGGATGTGGGAGGAAACCGGAGTGCCCGGAGAAAACCCACGCAGGCACGGGGAGAACATGCAAACTCCACACAGGCGGGACCGGGGATTTAACCCGGGTCCTCAGAACTGTGAGGCTGACGCTCTAACCAGTCGTCCACCGTGCCGCTGAAACATACATATTAAAAAAAAAAAAAAAAGGCGGAGGCCAAGAATAGTAATGCAATAAAGCAAAGTAAACGAAGTGGAGCCTCATGGAGTACAGTGCAAGAAGCATGTCCAAGGTCAGTGGGAGAATGGAAAGCGTGATGGGAGCTGGCGGTGGGAGCAATCAGCAATGAAAGATGGAGTGAAGTAGAAAAGGAAGCAGCAAATATATCCATGGCGATAAGAAGCGCAGAAGAACTAGTTTGATCGGTATGATTCAGTTCATCCTATGCCAAACCACAGTATATCATAATCTGGTTTGGGATTGATTGGCAAAAGCAAAAACAGCCAGAATTGAAATGACCAGATTCAGAAGTCAGGTGGGATAGGCTCCAAACGAAGACAAGCAGCATAGTATCATTTTTTTTAAATGGACGGAAGATGGGGAGCGCTGTATTTTTGTTCTTCCCCGTTATCGTGTGGCATCCATCCACACATTTTCATGGGAAATGGTTGTGTAGTTAATGTGTAATCATGATAACAAACAAACCAATATATAGCCTTTGCACTTAGTGGAGGTATTACAAATTCAAAAAGTACACATTTGTTTATTTTTTTCCAGTTGGTGGTTTTAAACTGGCACAAGAAACATTTGCCACAAATCTTTTTTGTTGCCAACGGCATCAAACAATATTCTTAAATAATGCTCTTCGTGAGGAATATCTTAATTCTCTGAATCTGTTTATTGTTTTTAATGTACTCTTACTTGAATACAATATTTGGCTACTATACCCACCTTCCATGTTTTCTCCGTGTGAGGATTATGGTTTTCCCTATGGTTCACTAGAATACTAAAGCTTTCGGAACGGCTTACCCCTTTCCAGACTCCTTGGGTATGATCAGTGAAAATCACCAAAAATTGCGATTAGCCACAATTAATTCATGATTTAATAAGGGGGTAATTACTTTTTCACACAGGGCCAGGTAACTATGAATATTTGTTTCCTTAATAAATGAAATCACTGTTTAAAAACAGCATTTTAAGCTCACTTGGGTTATATCTGTCTGATATTTACATTTGTTTGATGATGTTAAATATTAAAGTGGAGAAACTACCCAAAAATATAAGAATTAGAGAAGGGTGCCAATGCTTTTTCATGGCACTGTATACAGTATATACTGTAAGCTCTATGTGGCTCCATAAGCTTGTACGCATGGCTTGGAAATCAGGCTTTGGAGTTCTGAATGTTGATCCCAATGTTTCCAGATGACCCTGATCTAGAGGAATTTCAGCTGGAAATAGAGGAGTCCAAACTTCAGGCCAGTGTCCAGTGCACTCCAACACCAGGTCTGAATCTTCGTCACTGCAATCACAGTTTGACAACGCAGTTGTATTCTTTAAACTCTGCTAGGAGTAGCTGTGCTCTCTTGATAGATTTTGTCCAACACTGATGGATTTGATATGTTTGGTGTCACAGGTCCTTTCCGTCCCTGTGACTCCCTGATGGGAAGCTGGTTGGTTCGTGTTGGCTTATGGACCATCTCCCTGGTGTCTCTGCTAGGGAACTCTCTGCTGCTCCTCTCTCTATTCAGCTCCCCCTGCTCCCTGTCGCCACTAAGATTCACGGTGGCCTGCATGGGTGCCTCGAATCTGCTGACAGGTGTTTGTACAAGCACTCTGGCCCTTGTAGACGGGATAACAATGGGAGACTTTAGCCACCATGGTGCCCCCTGGCAAGGAGGGCCTGGATGTCAGGTGACAGGATGGGTGTGGGTGCTTGCCTCTGAGGCAAGCGCATTGCTGCTGACGCTGGCGGCTGTGCAGTGTGGCGTCAATGTGACATGCGCCCGAAGCTATGGCAAACCACCCTCACTGAGAAGTGTACGTATGTTTGCACTTTTGTGTCTGACTCTCTCACTCATCCTCGCTTGTTTTCCTCTGCTTGGACTTGGAGAGTATGGCTCCTCACCTTTCTGCCTACCGACACCCCTACCACCTTCAGCCTCTCAGCTACCATCTTCCTTGGTCTTTCCCTTAGTGCTCATTATGATTAACACTCTGTGCCTACTCATAGTTACATGTTCATACATCCGCCTTTACTGGGAATTACTTAAAGGAGAATGTGAGGGCCTGTGGGACTGTGCTATGATCAAACATGTAGCCTGGCTAATATTCACAAATGGACTTCTGTATGTGCCAGTAGCTTTCCTCTCCATCTGCTCACTCCTGGGTCTTCTATCTCTCGGAGAGGAGGTGCTGAAATCAATCATTTTGCTTCTTCAGCCGCTACCTGCCTGCCTAAATCCCCTACTATTCCTCCTTTTCACACGACACCACTCCCAGTATTTTTTCTGGTATTGCCCAAAAGCACCTCTTCAGCTTCACCGCGACTGCACCATAGACTCTCTGGTTTCTGTGGAGACAGAGAAGAGCTCCTGCTCTGAAACATCAACGCAACTGTCTCTCGCTGATGCCGATACCCTGTGCAGTAGGGGCTCTAGTGTCCGCTCTCAAATGGATCCAATTAGATTTTCCCAGTGCTCCTCTACTTCCTCAGTTCCTCTAATCTCTTGCCAGACACCCATTGTCAGAGATAAAGACCGAGTAAGAGAACAAGGGAGCCTTGACGACAAAGGATGTCTGAAGACTTTGAATCAAGATATTTGCAACAATTGCCCAATGCATCGCTCAACCATGACTCACTAATCTACCAAGCTAACTGCCTAAAAAGCTGGGGCATTAGACACTCACAGATCATCATGTAGAGCGGCAGGAGAACCAGTTCTGGGCCCAAGTCCACAAAGAACCATGGGACCGTGTTGAACTGTTGAGTACTCTTGAGAAGTGATGCAGGGTAGAATTTCTCTGAAAAGGGAAAGTGCAACAAGCCGTTCCTCTGCAATAAGGAATTAAAATACCATTATGCAAACAAAAAGGACAATTTGAGAACCTATCCAGTGGACTGCATCAGTCGCAGACTTACATATCTTCGAGAAAGATCCAGTAAAAGCTGAAAGCCATCCATTAAATTTAAGATGCCTTGGAGAACTTGTAGCAGGGTGGACTTTAAATATATCAAGAACAGAGTTGTATGTATAAATGTTATATCACAATGTGATTTATCATGGGCATGCAGCTTCAAAGTCACACATTGCCTGATTATAATTAACTATATTTGTGTCTATTGGATAATAAAGGGATTCATTGTCAAGCATATCGGTTGATTAACCAGTGTAAGCTAACAATCTCAAATGTGTGCAACCAATTAATGTAATTAAGATTGTTCCACCTTAAATCTCAACTTCATAAAACATAAAAAAAAAAATAAGAGCCTGAATGGGATTTTGCAGTTTAT